>NC_132807.1:11746247-12046247 GCF_048594095.1 Paramormyrops kingsleyae | reverse complement strand
AGGCTGGGCCCATTGGCAGGGCTCAGGTTATGCGAGTTCAGGAGGATGAAATGGAGGGAAAAAAAAGAGACAGAGAGAAAAACTGTTTAATTTTAAAGCAGCATTAGTCACTCACTTCAAGCAAGTGGAAAAGTGAGGAACGCAGCATTGACGTAACAATCCTAACAGTTTCCATTTATAAGCTTCGCGCAGAGCAGCCAGGTGGACACACGGCCTGCGCACGTCTGCTAGCAATCAGCTACTCTGCCGCTGCGTCTCCTTGGGCCAGATACTTCAGCTCTTCCTCTCTCTCACTGTCTCTCTTTCTCCACACACACACACAAACACACATGTTGGCATACCTATTTAACAGGGGACCTTCCATTCATTTCCACGGGATAACCCTAAGCCCAACAATGACAACCATAACCCCTACTCAGCCCTATCCTTAATCATAAGTAAAAAAAACGAAGTCTTCTGGCATTTTTGGCTTTTTGATTGCAGTCACAGATTTTTATTAAATTGAATTACCTCTTCTGGGGACTGAAAAAATTGGGACCGGAAAAATGGTCCCCACAAAGTCAAAATAACTGGTTTTTATCACAATGCCAGGACATTTGGTCCCCACAATGTAATATATACATGACCCACGACCCCTCCCCCCACACACACTTATAGTCAAATTTAGCTTATTCAAAATATGCACTATACAGCTAAATCAATTCTGTAGTGCTTTAGAGATGAATTTAGACTGAGGTACTTTTCAGGTAAAGGACATTCATTCCTGTAACATCATCTTAGCTATCAGATTCTTGTTTTTTCCAGGAGTCTTATGACTTGCATCATCGCTCAGTCTGCAGTCATTGAGCTAGCCAGAATGGCATTGAGTTATGTCTTTTTCCTTTTAATCCTATTACTGCACGGTGTCCTCTTACGCTGAAAACGCAGACACTTTTGAAGGGTGTGCTTTTCCAGTCTCTTAGTAGAAAACATAGCTTGTGCATTTAGCTTGACAGTGCTGTCCTTGTAAGAGATGACAAGGACTGTGATCAGTTTTAAAGAAACTTCAAAGTTAAGTCTAGAATAACATTATCTTCCACTGATGTGAACTTCTTCAAACATTCTGAAAATAACCATTAAACACAACTGTTATGCTAATTATTGTCAGAGTTCTGGGAATAGTTTGGTAGTCATTGAACTCATAAAGCCTCGTAAAGCAGCATGAGTACTAATTTAGATAAAATACCAAGAAAAGTTTTCTTCCAGGTCCTTTCATCCCACCACTTATGGTCAGAAATGAATCATAATCACTGTCAGCTACTCAGACTTTACAGCATATTGAGTAGGAGGAGGGTCCTAATCATCGTGATCTGGGTACACAGGAAACCCCACAATGATCCACAATACTTTGTGTAACATTACTCACCTCTGAGACAACCTAATAATAGTTCATGTGCACATAAACACATCTACCATCTACTTACACATAATGTTCTGTGATAGGGGATCCTGGTGCTTAATCACTTCTGGAGAGTTGTGAGCATCTCTCATTGATGTGCATGACAGGCTGATTATGACGGTGAATTTCATATAGGAAGCAATGGGTCTTTAGTAGGTTCGGTAGTTTAATGGTCATATTTAATACTTTATCACATAAGCACACATTTTCATGTGTACTTCTTATTAAGTACTACTGGTACTTTCAACCTAGAAAGAACACTCTAAAATTGGAATGATTTTTTTCTGAACTTCTTGAATGCAATAAAATACATCCAGAAATTCTGCCCTAAGAACATAAGAAATTTACAAACGAGACGAGGCCATTCGGCCCATCAAGCTCATTTGGAGAGAACTTAACTAATAGCTCAGAGTTGTTAAAATCTTATATAGCTCTGGAACGAGCTCTGTATAGTGACCAAAAGAATAAACGTGCAGACACAAATGGCAGAAATTAGTTTTCTCTGCAAGTCTCAGCCTTAGAGATAGGGTGAGGAGCTTGGACATTCGGAAGGAGTCAAAGTAGAGCCGCTGCACCTCCACATAGGAGGAACCAGCTGAGGTGGTTTGGGCATCTATGTAGGATGCCTCCTAGACGGCTCCCTGGGGAGGTGCTTCAGGCATGTCTAACCAGGAGGAGGCCCCTGAGCAGACCAAGGAGAGATTATATCTCTTGGCTGGCATGGGAACGCCTTGGTATTCCCCCAGAGAAGCTGGCTTGTGAGAGGATAGTTTGGGCATCCTTGCTTAGACTGCAGCCCCCGTGACTCAACCCTGGATAAGCGATGGAGAATGAAAGAATGATAAAAAGGACTTTGATTGCACCAACAAAAGAGTCTCGAAAAACTTGCGTGCGAGATCACCACGGATCTACAATTAAGCCAGGAAAAAAGAATAAGGGTGATTTAAAAAAACAGTCATAGAGCAGTTGAGTTGGCTTAAACAGCATGCAGCCATTCATGCATGAAATTCTGACCAGGATGAGTGGATGAAAAACTGGATTTGGTCTTTACAGGGCAGGAGTTCCCTTGATCCAGAAGGAGACGTCACTTTTGTCTGAGCGCTGCAATCGTCAAAGCCACATGGACTCACCCCATGCCATTTGCTATTACTAGTTTTCTTATATTTGGAATTCAGCAACATACAGGTTTTTTTTATGACCCAGTCTGGGATCAAATGGACGTAATTTAACTATATTTCCTATATACAAATTTGACTACATATGTTTTCTACACAACATATGTGATCACCATTATTAAAGTTTAGAAGGGCTCTCAAGATCTCAATGTTGAATAATGAGTGACAATGTGAATTGTTTTCATATAACTCAAATGCAGAATGTTCATTGGTAAATCATCACGCTAAACTCATTATAACGAAGATCATCCACCCGACATTCATCCATCCATAGGGACCTGCAAATTATCCACATAAAAAAGAGACAAGAGGCTTTTTGCTTGAGTTTTTGTTTCATTTTCACAAAACAGGTACAAGGGAAGGAAAAGCCTTTCAGTTTAACCTGAGGTATTTTGCATCAAGCAGCCAAAGGTATCAGAATTTTCTTTTAAAATTACATTGCAATTTACAACAAGATAAAAATCAATAATGACAATTTATTATAATCAAGACAATCTGCATCATTTCATTACATAGGTTATAAATAATAATTATAATAATGGTAACAACAATGTTTTTCAAAATACTTAGAAAAGAAAAGAAAAAAGAAAAAGGAAAAATGACACACAGTCAATCAAAGTCTGAATTTTCAGCAGCACAAACAGAAGGTCAAAGGTCGTCATTTGAAAATGCAACCAGGATCAAAAATAAATTTATATACACTGCAACTTGAGTAACTGCATTCACTTTAGTAATGATAAAATCCTTTCCTCGTGCATTTTCATAAAGAAAGAATAATGAAAGGGATAATAAGGCCAAAATGGGGGCTGATTTTATTCTGTATCAAAATACTCTATCTACGGCAGAGCTGAACACGAGTGAGTAACGTAGCATCGCTTGCTGGAAGCCGCTCTGTGGAGCAGGGATCCAAGGTGTTCTATAGCATCGTATTGCACCGACAACAGGGCTAAAAGACACCACAGCATGTTCTGATTAAAATGTGCTGTCAGGGTCCATTCAAGATTTCAGGTTCATTTTAAAGATGCATGGGAAAGTTACACAGATCAGAACCAGAGCATCGCTGCTTTAGGGGCGTTTTAGTTCCCCTAAAACATCCTTTAGCCCCCAGAATAAATGTGCACTAATTAGCTTAAATAATGTGCTCTAATTCATTTTCATTAAAATCCATAAATCTCTCATAACGCTCTAAGGTCACATGTATAAGGTTTGTCATTCATCCTTAATCTGAATCTCCCAGAAGAAAATGCATGCTTTGAAGATTAGGTGAGAAGGGGTACGTGTATCAGTTATTTCCATTGGGATTTTTGTTTTAGGGATATTGCTAGAAGTTATCTAAATCCCTAAAGTCCATCTTGGTTACACAGAGAAAAAGGAATCAAAAAAATAATTAAAAGTATTGCTTGAGTTGAGTTTGTATATTTCTGGTTTCAAAAACACCCGAAATAAACCGTCATGATTTCACCATATTTATATAGTTTTTCTCGCTGACTGAACAAATAAAGTAAATTAAAATGAATTATCAAGAAAGGCGCATTAACAGCGCTGTGACACACACGCACACATGCACTCTCTCACTACACGCGTGTGACCTCACCACCTACAAGGTCACAGGGTTATTTCCCAGCATGCTCAGCGCTCACAAGCACATCACAGGTGCCCTCCAAGCCACCGGTGGCATTGTCAGTTCTGCGGCGCGGCCGCCCACCGGGCATTGCTGGAAGAATCCGTCGCGTTCGCATTTATTAAATGCATATGCGCTCTATGTGTGTTTTGCCACATGCTCGCTGCCATTTAGCTAGCTTGCGGCCTGCCCAGCACAGAGTCCTTCATTTACGTTCTGTCCCCAGCCAGGCTCACCCGTGTCAACGTGACATGTGTCACTGCCTGACACAACCAGTTACACAATGAAAGCCAGATCAAAGCTTCCTTCACGGTCCTGCAGAAGGGGGTCCCCCTTTGCTCTGAGGGAAGCATGCGGATTTCCCTGCAGAAGGCGAGCGATCTGTAGGGGGTGCGATTTACAGTATGCATCAGTGACAGCCAGTGTCATTGTCATTTTAGGCTTCTGCACACTTGTGCTAAGAGACAAAGCAGGAACGCCGCTCTTTCAGATTCCTTCGAGCCAAAAATGCTAACAAAACTAACAAAAAATAGAACTATGTTATAAATAAACCCATTTGCTCCTCTCCCTCCCCACCCCATCCCCCTCCACAAGAAGACAGTTCTTGTCCATAGGCTGGTATGTCAGGACACCTCGATGATCTCCATACTGCCCGAGAAGCTGGACTGCTTGCTGATCTTGGCGAGCTCCTCGCAGGTGCCGGCCTCAGCCATGCCGTCCTCAAACTCCATCTGGCAGCTGCGACGTTTGAACTGTTTGTCGGAGGCGCCGCCGGGGGTGTCCTCGTGCCAGCTGGCCCGGGAATCCCGCCGCTGGCCCGGCTTCTCGCGCAGGCACACTGGCTCGCGGCCGCCGGGGAGTCCGCTGCAGCTAAAGGCTACGTAGGCCGAGCTGCTCCCGAAACGCACGCTGCTCCCCCCAGCCGGTGAGTCAGTGCCCAGATACCACGGGCCGTCTCCCGTGGGCGTGTCTGGGGTGGTGGCTTGTGCCGGGTCCCTGTGCTTGGTCCACATTTGGCCGGAGCCCAAGCCGGGGAGGCTGAGGAGCAGTGAGGCCTTCAGGTTCCTGCCCAGGCCAGGGCTCTTCTGGGGGGCCTCGCCTCGGCCGACGCTCAGGCTCAGCGTCTGTGTCGACGAGCTGCCCATGCTGCCCTCGCTTTCGCCTTTCCATTTCTGCCGCGTCCAGGATTCCCCGCTGCTTGTCGATTCCAGCAGGGCTGGACTGTCCGTCACTGGGGAGAATGGACAGGTGCCGTTGAGGCTGCCCGGACTGTCCAGCTTGCAGAGCTTGGGCACATTCTTTGCATCCACGAGCTCGCTGTCCACGCTGGAGGCATCTCTGGGCCCGGGGCTCGGGTTATAGGCAGAGTGGATGTTCAGGGAGAAAGAGCGCTTCAGGAGGCTGGTGTCCAGGATGTGCTCTGACGACAAGTGCAGGCCATTGAGGCCCTGCTGGAGCGAGGCAGGGCTAGAAGCTTTGGGCTCCATCTCCTGGACCCTAGGCTCCGCGTCATGGAGTCTGCTCTCCAGAAGAGTGCTCCTGCCACTGCCTTCCTGGGGCTTACGCTCACGGTCCTCCTCGAGCTGATCGATCAAGTTCTTCCCGGGGACTGAGGACAAGGCCTTCAAGAGCTTCAGGCCCTTCTCAAACTCCAGCAGCTGACCCAGAAAGTTGAAGTTTGGTGATATTGAGGGCCTCCTGTCCTTCACAAACCTTCAAGATAGAGAATCAGAGAGTAGAATTAAGATTTTGATTCAAAATCACAGCACTTGGGCACACAATCAAACTAGCTGCTACAAGCACATTTAATAGTTTTAACACTGCAATTCGCAAATCAATTAAAAATATTACATTACTTGAAAAGGTTATATACAATACATAAATCGTTTATAAGAAGCAAAAGCTCTAAAACAAGGAATTTTGGCTAAGCAATCATGGAAGAAGTTACCTGTAAGCATCATCTGATGACAGGCCCATTGTTTTCATAATATAAGCAATGGCGATTGTAGCCGACCGGGAAATTCCCGCCAGACAATGGACAATGACTCGACCGTTGGACACTTTGGCTTTGTCTACAAAGACAAAGAGACAAAAATGATCAAAAAAAGAGAAAGCAGACAAGAGAATGCCCTAATGGGAACTAATTTTTAGTAGCATGAGTCAAACCATTTAAAAACAGCAGTTTATAAGCGAGCTGGATACCGGACACAGAAAGCAGAAGAAGCAGTGAGCAGGTTTCCACAGACACGGAGGCGATGGAGATTCTCCTTACCGATGAAGTCGTTGGTCTTCTCCAGCCAGGGCAGGAGCTTCTCACAGTAGCTGTCGTTGACGGGGACCCGCAGGAAGTGGCTCTCACAGATGAAGTCGGGCTTTGGGCAGGTGTTACTGGCATTCAGCACATAGGTGATACCGTTCTGAGCCATCAGGTCCTGGAAGCAGGGACACCTCTGTTACGATTCTCACCCTTTAAATGAGGCATAAACCCTCCTAACCTCAAAGCTTCTTCTCCAGCGTACTCGTACTGGACGGCAAGCAAAAGCGGTAAAAACAGTCAAATAAAGAGACAGTCAATAGGCCTGAACTCAGTCATTCATTATGCAATATGATAGGATTTTTAGTCAATTTAAGGATTTTAAAAGGCAAAAGGCTCAATTTTCTTTTGTTCATTCTACGAAATGAAGCATTGTTTTTCCATGCAAGGCAACTAATTATAATTTTTGTAAAAGGCACTTTTTCCTCATTCCACTGATGTGAAATCACACAGCAACTGTACACCCAAAGGTGTGTAGCAAGGCACAGTCATACACTGACAAAACTCCTTGAAATAAACCTCTTCTTCATTGCTACTAATTGCATGTGTCCGAACAACAGACTGCAGAGTAAAACCAGCTGTAAATGATTAATCACACATGGGATATTTTGACTGGGCAAACAGGCAAGACACAGCGCCCATAAACCCTTGCCTAGGTCCCCCCTCACCTTGTTGAGGACGTCTTTTTGTGAGCCCAGGTAGAGGTGGGGCAGGATGCGCGTGGGACCCACGTTGGCTACCGGAAGGCAGGGCTGAGAAAGGCTCATGGGAAGGATGGTAGTGGGTTTGCCCTCGCAGAGGCCGGGGAAGCAGGAGGAGAAGGCCGCAAAACCCCCTGCAGAGCAGGTGCAGAAAAGCAGCGTTAATCCCAGAGGACATGGGAAACTAGAGATAGCATTCATATGCAAACATTGCTAGTAAAACTATCAAGTGTCTGTTTCTTCTTAGAATAATCTATCAATAACTGATGACAGGAAAAAAAAGCCCGGCTTGCAAAAGTTTAAATTCCATTGCAGGTCGGGGCACATAGCTGGGGCTCCAGTTGACAGATGTAAATGTCATATCACCAAAAGTCCCCCAGGGAAATCCTGATCGGGCTTAAGCCACGTAATGGTACAGAAATACACTGGAAGCAATGAGGTGAGGGAGCGGCAGTCATTTAAGGGTTATTGTCAGGTTAGGTAATTTTACAAACGAGTCATCGGGTGACTCACTGGTGCTATTTGCATGCAGCTGAATTCTGGGAACGTGAGCGCGATTTCAACCAGAAAGGCAAACACTGCGCTGACACGAAAGGGCTTCCTCAAGCAAAGTCCTCAGCACCTCTAAGCAGATAAGATCCATTTCTGTGAAATGTGCCCTGTGCTATAAAAAATTAATTTGTGCACAATCACTATTCCAGATCTTATTCAATGATGTAAGCGAATAAAGTCATAGATAAAAGCAAGCACGTTTTACAAAAAAACACTAAAGTCACTTCTAAGAATTTAACGGCAGGTGTGACATCTTTGGGAGAAACGACAAAACGGGGAAATCCACAGAGACTTGGACTGATGGGTCACACAGAATTTCATTTGAGGCCCTTGGCCTGGGGTCCGGGGCCCCACTTCCTGAGAGCCACTCCCACGGGGGCCTGCAAATGCTCAGAAGACAGCTGCTGCAGGCATTACGGAAGCCAGCTCTCTGGCTGACATTCGATATAAACAGTGGTTTTAATAATTACTTACCTCAGTGTTTTGAATTACTCAGGTTTGTTTGCCTTGGTTACAAGCTTTTTTTTAACCCCAATTAAGCTTAAAGACATTTTAAGACCTAGTCTTCTACTTTGTTAAGCCCTCTAAACAACAATGGCTATGTGTAAGAGTAAACAGGTATTTGAAAACACTACCTCATCAGTGGCTATTTAGTAAGGCAGGTGCACAAACAGAGAGGCTGTGATACCCATGAGGTCATACCTACTAGCCCTGTGGCTGAGTAAGTCTGTTTGCATAATGAATACCACTGACAACGACAACCAGTCAATGATGCAAATCATGTTATTTTTACATAAAACAGAAAGATATTCAGAATAAGCCCAAACCTACAGCTCAGTGGGATGTGCTGAGAAATGTACAGTACAATTGTTAATATTTTTTTTACAGAACTCTGACATTTGCTTTTCACTACCCAGCCTTTTAAGACTTCAATAAACATGAATAAACATACTCGACTAAGATGGTAAAACCGGTTTTTAGGTAGAGTTACAGCACTGTCCTACGGGCTCCTAGTGCTATTCCGGTGACTGGCCCTTTAAGAGCAGTAAACCTTGCCCATTCCCAGCTATTAATGGCAGCTGCCATAGGGCATGACATCATCTCTCAACATTACTGGTCGACAGGCAGGATCTTGCCTTGTCGGTTTTGGACGAGGGCGATCGTGTCCCCACGCACATGCTGACATACAGGTTCTTTGGCTGCACCCTCCCCTGGACCTGCCCTGAGCCAGGGCCTCGCTTCCCACACCACTCCGATCCATTTCAGCACTGCACTTCAAACTGTCTTTTTTTAGACACAGTCAATGGCGGTTTACAGGGATTTAAGTCGATTACATCCACAACGGGCTTCTATCCCTACTGTGATGATTACTTGACGGTGATGTCACACAATTCAAGAAAAGCTCCGGGGGAAGCTGGGAAAGCCGTGAGCTCTTAAGGTTCAGTGAGACCCAGGAGCCCCACAGTAACCGTATAGAGAGGAGAGCAAATGCAGAAACATACAGGATGATCTGCCCGTCATCTCGCTCCTAAATACTGCTCCTGTATGATACCAGAACCCCAACAGGGTGACATAAAGCCAGTCTCCTGTGTGCACGTGTGTGTGTGTGTGTGAGTTTGCATGTTCTCATGTGTCATGCGAGTGTCTGGGTAGTCTGGTTTTCCTGTGCAGACCAAAGACATGCAATTAGGCTAAATTGCATCTCTAAATTCCCCAGAGTGTATAAAATTGTGTGTGGTGCCTGAGATGCAGTGGCATCCCATTCCGGTTATATCCCATGCTGGGATGCGGATAATAACTGTGTGATTTAAAAAAAACAAACAAAAACAAAATCGCAAAAAACTGAAATGGAACTTACATGAGCTTATGCATGGAGTAATTAAGTCATCGAGTGGAAATATTCCACAAAGCTGTAGCCAGGACTGTACAGTGGCTAAATAAAGAACAACCTATGTTGTGGGTAGGGGGGAAGGGGGAGGGGGAATGGGCAAACAAACATCGACACACATCACGCAGCTAGTCTAAACCGGGAAGATATCTGGCTGAACTATCACAGTGTTAATCCTTTACAAATGCAATTTATCTTCATGCAACAGCATACAAATGCTATTAGTCATTATGGAAGAGAATCGTAAGCCTTAATAACAAGATGAGGTTTACTTTACAAGAGTCCTGGAAGTCTGTTTAGGAATCCAAAAATAGTGCCTAGTTTACTGCAAGACATTTGGGCAAATATAGAAGTTCATCATCCTGTCTGGCTGAAAAGAACCCAAATTCTACAAATTCATACAATATTTTGTCAACACTCAGCCTTAATTGGTAACGCTGCACGTCCACCTCTTTCCCCTGGGCTGGGTACTCTCTCAGTGCCAGAACAGTACTTCTGTCATAGCCGCACAATGGAGCCTCAGTCATTGGACTTGGAGCTGTACATCACATGACCTCCATATGAATAGTCACCATGGAAACAAGAGGCATGGCTGTCACTTCTACCAGTGGCAGAATGTGGCATCCCACCCAAGAAAAGCAGTGTAAAGGACCGCTCCAGCAGAAGTAAGAGTTCTGCACGGTGGAAACAAGGGACATAAGCCAAGGCTTGAGCCCCATGCTTCCCCACAATGCACACGACCACCTCCCTGCAGACAGACATACGTCACTGCAAAGTCCCCCCTGTCTTGCACGCCACGTGTGGTCTGCAGCGAGCGTCTGCATGGTCACACTGAATGACACTTCTACACAATGACGTTTATAAAACCAGCAGCCGGCAGTTAAGACGGCCTCACAAAGCTGCCATGAGGAACAGAAAAGGTCCGATTCAGTTCCTGCCCTGATTCTAACCTCAAGTGTGACTGTGCTTATTTTGAGGGCAGCAAAGGGGTGAAAGCCAAGGGAAAGGAGGTCACTGTGCCGCGGAAGCGGACTTCCTGTTTCCAGCACTTATGAAAGAGCTCTGTAGGCTGCGGCCCCTGGGGCAGAGCCACTCCCTTTAACTCCCTCCCCAGCGCTGCCAAGGAAAACAGTCCTGGACAATGAATGAAAGACTTCAGGGACAGTCTGTGAGAGGCCCATTAATGCTTTAGATCACTCCGGCACACATTTAGGTCATCTCAAAACAGCCAATCAAAATGCAGCCTGCTTCTTCAATAAACAATGCACCGGAACCATCACCAGTAGGATCCTATAGCGCCCAGGCACGCCCCACAACTCCACTCTTTACTGCTCTGTATGAGCTCCTCAGTGGAAAGAGGCACATGTCATAATAGCATTTTCATCTGTTGTTGCCAAATAAATACCATTTTAAATGCTAAATGTGTCATCATTAAAGGAAGTTAATTCCACCTAAATGAAGAAAAACAACTGCACAGTGAGATTTTAATTTTCACTGCATTCACCCATTTTGACAATGATCCTAGATACTAGATAAACTGTGCAAACCTTACAGTGCTTCAACAATGAGCACCTTTCTAATAATGTGCCACCTCACACTCTCACTGCTGACAATGCTCTGAATGCATGGAAATACATTTCACACCAACACACATCACAAACAAATTTATCCACATATCAGTATAAATGTATTGAAATACTAGTTTCAATTATTATTTAAATTATTCAGTGATTATATTTTCCCTAAAGACACTGACTGTAATGCAGTATGTCATTGTCTCTTCAAGAGAAAACACTTAATGTTACTTAAAATGGGTGTTCTTAACCCTGCAGGGGGCGCTATTGTAAAAAAGAAAGACTCCGCAGATCAATTTCTCCATAACAATGACAGATGAGGATCGCTAATATTTTTCATGAAAAGCAAAGCACAACGAGCTGCTGTTTGTAGAACAAGCTGGACCCCAGTAAGGCTCTTTGCCTCCTCCCCTATTCCACTGCAAAAGGACATTTCTGTGCTGCACTTATCCTCCAGTCAGCCACTGCATGATTATAATATGATAATTATAATAAAATACTTTTTATCCCTGGAAATTGACACAACAGCCATAACCAACAGAGGGGCCACGACGAGAGTCAAACGTAACGCAGGTGCAAATGCTTAAACTCTCAGACTCCCTCCAAATACTGCACTGCTCTCCTAGGGAGCTTTATTAGGAGGTAGGAGACCAATCTCCCCCCCCCCGACCAACACGGTTTCTGATCTCTCAGCCCGGTTGGTGTGATTTTCTCAGGGATGCGGCTGATTGCTCGCTGGGTGCTCCTCAGAGCCATCAGGACCAAACGCAGAGGAGCTGTGCAGGTCAGCTGGGGGTGACTGGTGACACGGGAGAGGGCGGCATGGCATCAGTGCCCGTGGCAGGGCACGGTTACAGGCATCTCCATCGAAACGGCTGCCACTGTTTCCTCACGCACTGCTGCTCATGCGGGCTGCAGTGCCCATCACAGATCGACAAATGACAATAAATGGGAGACTCAACACCCCCCCCCCCCCCCCCGCCTGCCACACGAACCTCGCAGCTCCCGACCCTCCTTCATCCTCCGCACCCGGATCTTGAGCTTCATCTCGCTCTCGTGCATCTCCTGCCAGAAGCGTCCCTCGCCGGTGGGGGCGATGACCATGTCCACCGGCATCCACACACAGTGCACCCCCCACTCACAAAAAGACAAAAAAAAAACCCTCCAAAAAAAGGGGGGAAAAGACCTTCCACTTCGTGAAAGATGCAACAAAAAAAGGACCTCTGCAATGTGCCCCCCCCCCCCCGCAGCGGTGAGGCGATTCGGGCCGGAGCTGCACTGCCTCGGCGTCTCCCTCGCACTCCGGCTACGGTGGCTCCCTATTGTCTCCCAGCTCCTCTCTCTCTCACACACCTCCTGGCCCCTCCCTCTGTGCTGTGCACTCAGAGCTGTGCTCCCTTTCAGCGCTCAGCGAGTGAATGAGCTCATTTGCCGTGAGCAGCCCCTGTCTCTCTCTCTCTCTCTCTCGCTCTCGCTCACTCTCAGTCCTAGCTAATGCGTCAGGCATGTAACCGCATTCCTTACTCACCACACAAATATGTGGCCACCTTCGGGGCCTGCCTGCAGGCTGACAGACTGGCAGATGAGGCTCCTACGCTAACCCAGTGAAGGAGGCCCAGCGAGGAATCGACACAGAGCACAGTGTTCCTGTTCACGCTGGGTTATCGTCTTCTAGCCGGTTAGCAGCCTCTTTTCTCCAGTTCTCTGATGCAGCCTGCAGTTCTGTGACACTGGCCATCCCTGCTGCTCTCTGTTACACCGCAACATATATGGTTTGAGTCCCACTCAGAAGCCTAATGACACTGCAAGCCAGACTGCAATAATGTCTCTCAGCCTCTGGGGGCAGTGCTCCTTCCCCATGATGCCACTGCATCTTCTGTGCCTGTCGGATCACTTTCGGTCAGGCAGCGCGATCTTATTCACACTTGAATTCCCCTTCGACTTCCTAATAACAGCTTCCTGGATCTCCAGAAAAGTCCAAGTGCCCCGAAGCAGCCTGTGCCACACAGTTGTGACCCCCTGTGGCTGCACAGTGCCTGGGCTGAAGGCTGTGCAGGTTGGAGCTGCAGGGGATGAAGATGTCATGTCTCACTGCAGCCAGGGGAAGAGGATCTTTCCAGATGCAGGTGCCCTGAGATGCTGGGGAGCAGGAAGCCATACTGGGGGCATGCAAGTCACCGGGGAGCACTATGGTAAGGAACAGCGGCACTGTTCGGGTCGCCGCATGCCATGCACACAGACCCACGACCTCCAAGAGCCACTGAAGGTTTACGGTGCTTCAGGAAAGTTTAGAAAAAAATTTCCTGTCGTAGCAGGAATTCCTGTGGCTTTATGTCAGGTAATCAGCAAAACAATGCATTTAACACTCCCCGGAGCCGGAGGAAGTCAGAGGCAGATTTTTCGGTGGTGAGGTACATGGGTTACAAGATCAACAGGATCTGACTCTTCAATGCAGAGCTGCCCAGGAGGAGTCAAACCTCAGCAGCGCCAAGAAGCATCCCCTGTTCCCTGCACCTCACAGCATTATTTGGACGCTCCGCAGTAACCGAAAGTAGGAAATGACATGGAGGCAGCTGCAGGAACGCCGCTGCACCCCCCCCCCCCACCCCCGCCATTTCACAGCCCAGCCAGACTGTGATACACGGAGGCAGAGGAGTGAGATCAGATAATCACAGGCAAAGCGTAACCTTGGCCTCACACGTAACCTTGGCCTCACACATAACCTTTACAAGGATCTTTAATGGCTGTTAAGCTCAACTTTCGCATAATTAGTTCTGCTGCAAACGTAGGAACTTTTATTAATGCTGACCTGGGCAAAAGCCAGCCTGCGGCCGGTGTGATCATTAAAAAGAAAAGAAAAAAAACGTGTAAAGTTTTATGTTCAAACTTCCAAATGCAACTGCTACTTCCAAAAATATTGCAAAGCTCAGATTTGGACCTCCACAGCAAAGAACAGCACATTTAATTACATTTATTGATGTCGGATGGGTGTAGATCACAAAGCTAATCTTTAATTGCAATACTTATGAACTGTGGTCAAGGAAGGTAACCAATATTCAGTCAGTCCGCTATTATTCATCTGTTCCACAGAGGGCCCCCATAGAGCAGCTAGACCAAGGGCATACTGACAGATTACAGTGTGATAATGCATCTGAATAATAAGCGGGATTCATTTTAATTTCCTGCTGGCTCTTCTGAATGGACTTTATTACTACAATAATTACAATTACGAGGCCAATCAGAAATGTCACCGGCAGCATTAGCACATCCTGCTGGCCACACTGCTGCACTGCACCGTTTTCTGGCCGCCTCCCCACAGCCCTTTTCAAGGTTGTTCCTGGGAGGCCCCCCGAGACTCGGTGTAATCCGATAGACAGACTCTGAGATCCTGGGCGAAGCAGCATGAGCTAGAATTCCAGCTCTAATTAGAGGCTGTGAGGTGTGGGGGGGGGGGGGGGGCGTCTCACATCATTTAAATTATCTGGCGCGGCCATGTGTCAGCGGGAGCCGTAAATAGGTACAAGCGTCACTGCGCCTTCTGCTTCTATTTCTACACGGGCAGCCGCTGGGCCGCCTCGCCGTGTATACAAACAAAACCACAACCAGCCGGCAGTCACCAGCAACTTAGCGTGGCTCAACGGGGCTGGTGAGCGCCGGCCAGAACGCTGAGCTGCCGCGGAGGAGTGCACCAAGCACAGGTTGATCCTCCCGGGCAGAGATGAGGTGCTGCTGATGCAGGCAGACAAAAAGACCAAAATACGTATGAACATCAGGTGTTGTCCAGTTCCAGATCTCCAGGCCTATAGGATAACCCCAGAGCACGAAGCTAAGGTGTATCGCTTCAAGTTACCCATCCAAGTAGCCTTATATGTACTGCCACATCCCTAATGAGCCGCCCTGTTTTGGACAGGAGTACATTTCAGTCGTGAACTGGAATCCATTACAACATGGTTTATTTGTGGGGGGCCGGGGGGGTCAGTGAGGCTAGAGACCAAAGAGGAGGTCCCGGATTTCAAATTCTGTCAGCTCACATGTAAAATGAACTGAAGATTGCAGCACATCACCTGCAAAGCTCTGAAGGAGACCCTGAGGTTCCTCAGCATGCACCAATATGAAAGGGCTTTAATGGGGATGGACATGCATTAAGACCAGCTGTTCTGACCTCTGAATGGTGGCGTTTGGGACTGCTACTCTGAGAGGGGGGTGAAAACAAAGGCAGTAAACCAGACTAGGATGCATCCTGGGTCTGTTACTACCCAAGACACCGGTGTGCAGTCCCATGAGAAAACAGACAGAGCGGTGCAAACAGTATCTAGAAAATACTGGGAAAAGTTGGAGCAGTTAGTCTTCTACTTGTTAGTAAAAAAACAAAAACAGCACCAACAACAAACAGACGAAAGCATGCAAACCAATTCCTGAGGAGGCGGGTCTACGGCTGCCTCTGGGTGCTAATGGCTCATTGCTGGGCGTTCCGAGACTCTAACACTCCCTTTAGGACAGTAAGCGGTGGCACAACCAAAATATGTCAAGTAGAAGCCTATGTGACACAAATAATACAAACATTTCTTTGGCACAGGCAGTTATAACAAGAAATAAAATGACCCAAAGTTCCTTCAGTGTGCTGAATAACCTCAATAACGATAATCTAATGTATGAATCACAGCCTAATGTCTCCTTCAGAATCCACAGTTCCATCCTGGACCTTAAAATCTGACTTTGAAGTACCTGTACCTACTACTGAAATCTACATAACAGCAATAACTGTATCACAACAGTAGTAAAAGTGAAAAAAATGCCAATGCCTTGTGGGAAGGGTATACAGTATACTACAAAAATGTTGACAATATGGTGACAAAAGCATTGACAGAAATTCTATTTATCTCCAATAGCCAAACTCAATGAGTTTGCTTCATATTCACCCAGCTGTAGATGGGCCAGCAGCGACATCCCCGGAAAGCTTTGCGGAGACGCCGTTGTTGTACAGTAGAGCGTCACGCCCCTGCTGCTACAGCCGGCCTGCTTCACTGAGCCTACTGAGGCATGGGGCCTCTTTCACACGCTATGTCCAATAGAGCCTCCTAATCTGGGTGTCAAATGATTCCAAGAGCTATCCGTTGGATCATTTGGGTCTGTGTAGTACATCTGTCAAGGTTGAATTAATGGAGTATAGAGGCTGGGGGGGGGGGTCAGTGGGGGTAGCTGATTGAACCCTTGTGTTCTGGCACTGGGGTCAGAGGTAGTGAACAGGTGGTTCTGGGATTCATTCCCCACATGGTGAGATGTGGAGCAGTAAGAAGCCGGGGGGAATGGACCTAGCCCTGAATGGACATGGTACTTGACACCGTTGTCATGGCATCAAAGCAAGAAATGCTACTGCCCCATCGGGAGCTGCAGGGGGTGGGAGAGGGCATGGCAAGAAAAGGAGAGGGGGCTGGTGGAGGTTAAGAACAAGCTTGGGGGGGGGGGTGATTTACAGCCGGCTAAAACTGGACTGAGAAGTGTCATATCTCTCTTGTTACTGTTGTTGTCAAGGCGTTGGTAACAAGCAACTAATATGTACTTACATCAGTGATGTAATGCAGGCGCCATGCACAGCTGACATACCTTGGGCATGATGTCATTGCTCTGGATCCCTGTGCAAACAGGTATCATGTGACACCCACTGAGTGCCGTCCCTGTGCGCTGTCATACGGATAGCAGGACTACATGGTTGTTGTGTACAGTACAGGCCTACGATTCAAGCCCTGTAGTTCTGATCTATATGCGTGTGGCTCTGTGCTTGTGGTTAGAAGGTTGCCGGTTCAAATCTCGTGGCTGTCAGAGTGATGTCACTTATAGGCCCTTGAATAAGACCCATGACCCCAATTATTCCACGGACACTGGCTGCTCTTCGATCCTCACTTGTATGTCACTATGGACAAAATCTCCTACTATATAAATGTAAATTCTAACCGGGAAACACTTACTGTTTCTTTGATATCTTTTAATAACCACGTGTTAAGGTGTTAATTGACTATATAAATCCCTGACATTCACTGGCCACAGTGCATGCGAGGGTCACTGCACCTCCTCAGCTGACGGTTCCATGTTTATGTCCAGGAGCCTTGCTGCAGTCATCAAAGCCCATTGAAAGGACTCAACTGTCACAGCCCTAACGAACTCGCATGCGCTCACAAAGCGCAGGATTGTGCTGCTCCAGGACGCGATCGGTGGAGAATGAGCTCATGGCCTCAAAGCTATATGACTCACTGATCACACAGCAGACAAGTCACCCGAAATTCCCCACACTGGGGCCCCGCCTTCCTGTCGCAGCCCAGAGCACAGCAGAGCAGAACAGGTGTGGTCCATGCAAACCGTTTTCCCCTCCGCACCTAAATAAAGATGAAAATCTCACAGCTACAGGCTCACAGAGAGCTAAAACGCCGCTATCAGAAGCTTACTGCTCTGCAAAGGCTTTGGATCTTCTCCCCTTTACTTACGCATCATTCAAATCAAAATGAACCAGGCAGTGGCAGTGACAACCCAAATAATTATGACCATGAAAACTATTACAAAATCTTTTACGACACATTTTTAAAAGGAGAACCCTGTTAGTCGGTCCTTTAAACTCAAGTTTGAGATAAGCAGATCACCGTCTCAAGGTCCGTGCCCAGAGCAGCACTTTGTACCTATGGTAGAACTAATTTTCAAGTACAAAATAGACTCATTTTGTTTTCCAAGCACTTCATGACGCAGAAACGATACAACAGTCAAGAAACAACTGCCCATTCACCAGATGTTTCCATGAGTCTTTCAGGTGCTCTTGGAGCATTTAACTTGTGCCTGGATCCTTATGGTAAAGTGTGCTACCCGGCATAGCGATTAGGCTGGAGGCAGAGACCCCAAGATCAGGGCACCTGTGAAAACAGGTTTGGGATGTACAAGCACAAGACAGCTACTAAATAAAGAGAATGATGTCAAACAGTGAGCAAAGAGAGAACGTGTGATAGATAAAAGGGGGTTTTCAGCCAGCCTGGACACTTAGCGCCACCGCTGACCATTACACAGCCTGCCACTGATGTCATTGTGACCTTTCTACTTGCCAGGTTTATGTCCGGTCGAATAACGTAAGAACAGCAAACACGCAGCCAGTCATTGGGGGCTTTCCTTCAACTGAAACAAATATGAAAGACCTCTCTCAGAGGAGACACACCTAAGGGTGGATAATAAATGTGTCCCAGGCAGGGACGACCTCAGGGAATAACGGCTTTAAAATTCTACAAGGGCAACTTGCTGCTATGAAGGTTTTAAGGAGCACCATCAGGCTGCTTCCAAGGCAAGGTCTTTCCACAGAGTGCAGACTGGCCTCTCCTCTGCAGTTACCACGAGTGAGACCCTAGAGACCAGCCATAGGGCTACTGGGGCACTGGGGCAGTGTGGAAGCCAAAAGGCAACACAGCACACCCATGGAGCTCAACCTGTCTTCCTTAGTGTCAGAATAACCACTGAAGTCGCCATAAAAACAAGGTGAAAGTAAGAAAACAGGCCACTGGAGGACTGGAGCCTATTGCAGGAAGAACGAGCTGATTTGTTCAGTTCAACAGCTTATAAAAACTGTCTGAATCTGAAGCAGATCAAAATAAATCTAAAAAGAGGAATACATATGAACCTTTACTCTCACTTCCACCTGGAATTTCCGTTCCGTTCTTTTTCAAAACCGTTGGAAACGTGGGCAGGAATCTCAAAAGGCATCAAACGAGAACCAACCCAGCACCGGCTCTGTGTTGGTAGAAACGAAGCATAAGAGTTCCGGGGCCCCAGGCTGTGGCAAGCAGGTTGTCTAAGAGTGCCGGGGCGCCATGAGACAGGAATGGGGCTCCCTCCACCGGAGTCTGCAGATGCATCTCTGGAAATGGTGTCCAGTGACATGATCTCCAAGGCTTGCCTGCAAGGCGGCCACCCGCACGCCTCAGAACTCAAACCAGGCCCCATGAATCCTGCCAAGAAATCCGACCCTCACACCCTGCTGAGATAGCCAGGGATCAATTAAGAAAAATGAAAAATAAAGATTCCTGCTGTGCTTATGAGCAGTTCCTGGTTTTAATAGCTAAGCGGGTGTACTGTGAAATTACTAAAAAGAAAAAAAATAATTACAAAGCGAGGGATTCTGCCTCAATCAATATTAATTAATCCCTTTAGGGTATAAAATCCCAAAATATAATTATCAGTCGGCATTGCCTATTTGCACTGTATATCAAACACTACAACAGGCGCGCAGTGGGGAACCTGGCAAGGAGAAATGTGAGTGTCCAGCCCATAACGTCGAAACACCTTGTAAGGTACAGAGAGGCCCATCATATCCCACAGGGCAAGAAACACAAGCACTGTGTCTGTGAGCCCGTCTGCTTCTCCCCACCCTTACATCACTCTTCGGAAAAGCTGACAGCCTCCCTCTCCTCATCTCATCCTGCACCAGGCCCGTTTCCTGAGGTCAAGCGAGGCGTCCTGATCCCAGACCAGCAATGACTGCCTGCTTGGATAGCTAGTGTGAAGACAGGGAGGCAGGATGCTGAGCAGTGAGCAGGCAGACCAGCTTCACAGCAGCAGATGAAGTAAACCTCCATGAGCTTTTGTCCCACTTTGTGACCATAATGACCTGAAAAGCAGTGATGTCACCGAGCTGGAAGCACCGCGGGAAAGGAGTCACCCGCCGAGTTACACAACAGGGCATGACCTCGTCACTTCAAGCTTTTAAATAAGTGCTTCACAGCGCCACACATTATATTTAGTCAAGTTGCACTGGAAGAATAAAAACAAAACACTAGAAGAAGAAAAAAAAGCGAGGAGAGTAAAAATTCCGGCAACAACATTGAAAAGCTGAGGGCGAAAGAGAGAGATTCAGCTTCTGTCTGAAAACCTCTGAAGACATGTGCAGTGTGTGACTAACCTAATCCTAACCCTAACCCAACTCTAACCCTAACCCACAAACACGCTGTCGCTTTTTCCATGACGGCCGGCATCTCTGCGTGGCATCACGTGACTCTCGCTTTTTAAGAACGGTGCTGCTTTTCCCGTTCACACGGGAGGACAAGCGCATTTATTCCTAGGCAGGCTAATGAACCAAGAAGTAGCGGGTACAGAGGAGATGTGGTGAGGCAGGCTGGGAGAATGCAGGGCAGGTGGGAAGTCACCACATAAGGGACAGCGTGTTTACACCACAAGGAATGCGCGGGGAGTGGGGGGCCTTCGGAAGCCAAGGAAGGGAGGGGGTTTTGTCAAAGGCTAGTTTGCATCTGTTTACAGAACTACAGAACTTATGTGTCCGGTGGGGGGAAGGGGGGAATATGGGAACTGTCTGGAATACTTGAAATGATGAGAATGACTGGCCATTGTTCACTGCAGAGGGGTATAGCGACAGACTGGAAGGCCAAATTTAGCCTGCCATCAGAGATGGGAAATGTCAAGTCTTTATCGAGGAAGGAGTGTTTGGCTGCATCGGCGAATGTGAACGACAGCGGAGGGGGAAGGAGGTGCATGAAGACTTTCCTCCTGATCCCTAACCATGCTTCAGCTGCAACACACTACAATACTACACTGTTGCTAGCAGGCAGCAAAGATGCTAAGAGACACGTCTCTTAAATCAGAACTTTTGCAGGTTAAAATCCACAACCTTTATTAAAGGTGCATCATCTAACATGCTGCAAGGAAGGCTCACTATATTAAACAGGAAAAATATAACAATAAGAGGTGTCACTTTACATTAAAGTATCTAAATAAAAACATTTCATATACATGCTAAAAACGATTCTTTCTTGACATAAAGAATAAAAATACATCTATGTTTTAGCATAGGGCACAGGGCTGGGGTACATCCTGGACAGGATGCCAGTCCAGCTCAGGGCACAAGGCTGGGGTACATCCTGGATGATATGCCAGTCCATCACAGGGCATAAGACTGGGGTACACCCTGGATAGGATGCCAGTCCCTTGCAAGGTACAGAAACACATAATTATATTCTATGGACATCTAAAAGACACCAACTGGCCTAAATGCATGTTTTTGGGAGGAATAACATGTGACAGAGGGACAGCATGCAAACTGCAGACAGATCACAGGTTTGTGAGGTCACTGCCTCCCCATCAAATAAGGCTGCCTTTCGCCGGGGTGGGCTGCTTTATTTTGCTGCTGCTGTCCCGGGAGGCTGCTGGGGGCTGCAGTTATTGTTTATTATTGTCTCATTAGAGGAAACAGGAGAGCCAAGCGAGTCAGAGATGGCCGGCGTCCTGACGCTGCCTTCGGTGCAGCTGTCAGGCAGAATCTCACTTCCATTTTAAGACGGTATGTTAACCGTGTTTGTGTTGCCCCAGTAACAGTCGCACGAGCAACAAAGTGAGGATAGCACACATGCGCCGCTAATTCCCAGAGATCCCGTTCTATTTCCAGTTCCCAAATGTGGGGGGGGAGGCTATAGTTTTTCAGCCTCTGGCAGCTGGGCAAGGTTTCCGCTCCATGTCCTGAAGTCACTCCTGAATCCATCCCCCCGCCAACCCCTGTTATACTGAGGCTCTTCATCTGCACAGCAAACAGTTTTCATGAGATAAACTGAATCTGTCATGGGGGGGAATTTTCAGAACATTCAGGGGCCTTAAAACTATGACTCTCCCCTCTGACTCACAGTAAAAACACAGGCTCAGCACGCGGACTCGATGGCAATCGCGGTGCGCCTGTCACGTTATGCTGGAATGTTCCCAGTCGTGACACACAGAGCTTTTGGGCCAAAGCCCTCACTGAATCCTCAGTGATGTATGATATCACTGCCTGACACTACATCGCGTTACTGCCACTGCACCGTCGGCTGGGGGCCTCAGCGCAGGACGCCACGCTTTGCAGCAGCCACCCGCAAAAACGTGGCACTAGTGGTGGACAGGCTATGGCTGCCAAGCTAGGGATTGGCCAGGATGGACGGGTGCGTGGCCCCTTTAAGACAGCCGAGGTTAGAGAACAGTCAGCGCTGCTTTGCTGAGAGCACGCGGAATGCGGAGGGATCACGTCATGCAGGAGGCATCTGGCACTGGTCGCCCGGCCCTATTTTCATCTCTTTAAAAGAAAAAGGGAGAGAATGACACAGGGCCGTAAGACACAGGGCCGTAAGACACAGGGCGGGACGCAGGTTTGAGCGTCTTGATGCACAACGCTGCATGACTCCTATTCAGGGTTTAAAGGTGTCCAGGAACAGAGCAGCTGCTGTGTGAGAGTGTCCAAAAAGTAACCCATTCAGAGCAGAGAGGAGATAGAGAACAGCACGCGCCAGTCAGAATATTCAGAAATTCACACATAGCCCATAGTGTAGAGCACCTCTAAGGGCTGCCTGATCTCGCCTCAGTCAGTCAAGGAATCATTGCTTATCGAAAAACACTTAAAGATAGAAAGAGGAAATTAAAGTGAGAGAGTGACTCACTAACAGTCAGCCAAGAGTTCAGTAGTGTGCATAAACATACAAGCAAACTATAGTTAGTAAGGGATATGCAAGCGATCCATAAAAAAGGGAAGAAAAATCAGGAAGCTGTGTAGCTCGTCTATTTGTGGCACTGTTTTTGTAGAGGGAAAAACAGAGGCATTCTTCCCTATCACACACCTAGTCTGAAGCTGACATCAGCCTGGGCTAAATAAATCAGGGCTTTCAAGACACAATATGACCTAATTAGGCAGACAGTGTGCATTTACTGAAAGCCTGAATTTGAAATCGCTCCATTAATCTGATTTCAATGACCTTCTTTCTTAAGCTGTTGCTTTTCCCCACAAGCAGGAGCAAGCAGCCACGATTCCTGACTTTTGGGAAACGGAGTGCCTCTCCTGCCAGGAAAATGTTCAGATTCAACAGATAAAATGACTCTTCTCCAAGGCATTACTTATTTCGGAAAAAGACTGCAAGGACCTCCAGGCCTACACCTCCCAGAATGCACGACTCCTTCAACACTAAATCTCCCTGGACAAGACGCCCCTTGTCCTCATGAGGGTGCGAACCCAGGGGCAGCCGTCCAGCTCGGTGACGCAAGTCTCTGTGTAAATATAAGTATAAGTGGCCAGGGGTGGTAACAGATTTCAAAGCAGCTAACCTGTGTATTTATAAAACACATCCCTCTCTGTCTTTGCTCAGCCCCTGGGATTATTTTGAAAGGAAGGGGAGAGCCAAGCCATGGGGGGGGGGGGCAAAGAGGGCCAACCTCCATCGCTGAAGGCTCCACGAAGCACCGGAGGGTGCTGGGAGATCTGAGAGGCCAGAAGCTCCATGGAGGACCGGTGCCTGGAAAGGCTGCATGGATAAAGCCCCCCGCCTGCCCACCTTGATGGTCTCCAGACCCCAGCTTCTGAGGGCTCAGTGCCAGTGACCAGTTTATATACAGGGGAAGCGGACCTTTCATACACCAAAAACCTGTCCAGTTTATACATAGACGACTGCTTGCGTGCGTTTCTGCAGCAATAGTGAAATGACATATACAAATATACAATGACAAAATTGTACACTTAGATGAGAATAGTGTGTGTGTGGATGATCTTTTCAGTGACCACATCAGGCTCTGATGCTCTTGTTGATAATATTTGGTTACTGTGAAAGACATCTCTCAATTAATATTTGTTTTATTAAAAAAACTATGTGTTAACAATTGATACATATTTATACAACAATTGAATATATAATTTATTTCTTTGAAATACTATTTTGCAGTATATGGATGGATATTTTATGATACAAGGCTTGTACAGGCAGTGCCAAACAAGTGTTGTAAAAGAGGGAGGTAAGATAGTTAAGGAATTCAGCAGCTGAAGCAATAAGAAATGACCAGAAACATTAGTTTTGCGTGGTGCTGCTTTGTAAGGACAGAGCAATGTGCTCAGAGACCAACAGGTTGTAAAGACTCACTCAGAGCAATGTATAGACAGAAAAGTCAGAGCAATGTATAGACAGAAAAGTCAGAGCAATGTATAGACAGAAAAGTCAGAGCAATGTATAGACAGAAAAGTCAGAGCAATGTATAGACAATATGTTCAGACCAACAGCACATAAGGACCACTATGCGATTACAGATCCTGCTGTACTCCTGGTGACAGTAAGAGGGCCCATTTAAAGCCAACACTGAGAATCCAGTCTGTAGGACAAAGATAAAGATGCTTTATTGTCATTGTAAGTACAATGAGATTTAGTTTGGAATGCGCCAGCAGATGCATAGTAAACTTACAAATAAATAGAATCCGAGGCATAAAATAGAATCCGGGCAACAGAAACCTCGCCAGTCTGCATCATGATATTACAGTATTTACATTCACAATTATACCATCGTAATGGTTTTGATACTGCTGACATGAAACAACACGGCAAATCAGGCTTAAAGCTTGACAGATTTTTCCAGAGTGTTTCATTTCCTGCTCACTAAAGCAGTGTGTAATTGTGGTCAGCGGGATGCTGACCCGGCTGGCAGCATGGGGCCCAGGGATGGGCAGCTACAGCAGCGCAGGGTGTCTGACACAACCGCAAACCAGCACTAATGCGGGCCAGCCACTCAGGGCATCCCGCTAAAGCACAGAATCCCAATTTCGGCACAAAACACTGACAGACGGTAAAAGCTGTGGATTACTAAAAGCCCCAGTTTCCATTTTTGTCATACTTCATATATAAAACACCGCATTAGCAGCAATTATTGAGGTATTGCTGGGTGCTGACATTTGAAGAACAACTGTCATGACATTAGTAACACTCTAAATCCTAGCTAGAGCATGGTTTGACTACGTTTAACTTTTTCATCCGTTTTTAGGAAGGCTATGAAACTTCTACTGAGAAAAGATTATTAAAAGCTTATCCAAATAAACATAGTCCATACATGCTCTGCGATGGACTGGCACCCTGTCCAGGGACTAACTTGCCTTTGTGCCCAATGGTTCCTGGGATAGACTTTAGGCTCATCAAGACTCTCACTGGATATCCGGAATGGAAGGATGGCTAAATGTAGCGCATCGACATCATGCAAATGTTTATTTTTACAACAGTAAAGCTTTCAATTTTAGGTATCTACCTTAAAGCACCCAGAATCAGCCCTTGTTGTAATATCTGCCCTATTACTGTTTTACAGGTCAGCCCCCCAGGACTGCATAAGATCAGGGAAAGTCTCCACCCCACATACAGTACATCATTCTTGGGTGTTTTCTTCTTGTAATCTGCTGTTGCTAAAAGGACCTTGACCCCCGGTTGCGTTTCATTTTGCTGGCCATGAAGAAACTTCTTTGATGAAGCCATGCGGTCCAGCGCCACAGATCCATCCTTGGAAGCCAACCGAGGCCCCACGTTCAGCTTCAGATGCTACAGCACAGTACCCACACAGCCTGCTGGTCTTTCATTTACATTTATTTAGCAGGCATACAAGCCAGGATCACACAGCATCCCTGGAGCACCCCAAAGAAAGCTGAAAACAACAGCTTATGGACTTGCACATATGACAGATTGACTGGAGCATCTCTAAGCAACAGTTTATGCTGGGAGCAAGGGAAGAATACAAAGGACTCTGTTGACCTACTCCGGCAATTGATAAACGCATGCGGAAAGTATCTCTATGAGGCAAAGCTGTCTCTTTAAAAGATTAACGCTCAGATTAACTTCGATAAGAATGAAACTAGATGTGATTCTATCCAAATCATTAGAAATGCGTGAGAGGAAAGCATCACCCCAACGTAAAGTCAGGCAGCCTGGGTTGGGGGGCAGGCAGCACGAGGTGGGGGGCAGGCAGTCCGAGGTGGGGGGGCAGGCAGTCCGAGGTGGGGGGGCAGGCAGTCCGAGGTGGGGGGGCAGGCCCCAGGGCAGCCAGCACACTGAAACACTAGGGATTTACTTGGTAACTCAGCATCTAGCAAAACAACAACTAACCTTCTGATTTCACTGAAGCTCATTCTACCAATAATAGGGTACATTTCACCTTATGCAGGTTTTATGCTTAATGTTTGCATTTAGCAAAACAGAAATTCAAATGATTTCAAAAGATTGTAGCAAGGGACAGATGAAATTCCTGACCCTTTTCTGAATAAGTGTTTCTTATCTCTCTAAAGTTAAATTTAAATGTACAAGTTTTTAAATTGGTTTACACTGAGCCAAACAGTCACACTTATACCATATTAAAAAATGGAGACTTAGAGTTTTTCTGCTGATTATTTCTGAGGATTTCATGGAATGATCCATCTCTTTTAATCAAAATGCCTCATATTGTGCTATGTACAGAGGAGAGAATGTCATGGTGAAACTAGATGATGTCACAGCCTCAAGGGAATTGATAGGATGATGTCACTGATGCTCACTTGTGCAATGCTTGTTAACAGGGGCACCAAGGGTAACATACTCATGTTCATATGCTTCAACACTGGCTGACTCATTCTTTTTAACTCCTTTCTTTCAAACATATCTGAATAATCAAAGAGTCGATAGGTCCACCATGACTCACACATGATAATAGAGAGGAAGGTTACAACTGATCATGGTTAAGAAGCATGACACCTTCCCAGAATCCTTTTTCATTGTGACGTGTAGCACATGGTTAGAAGAAACACTGGCACACACAATCACACAAAGTTTATCACCAACACACACGCTGATAGACACCCATGCACACACCTTATCGTGTATGGACACACACACTCGTTGGCCAGCATTGCCCCAGCATTGCCCCAGCATTGTCCCATTATTGGCCATCCATCACTGCCCAAGCATTGCCCCAAAATAGGCCTAGCATTTCCCTACTATTGCTGCATTATTGTCCCAGAATTAGCCCAGCATTGCCATAGCATTGGTCCAGTATTACCCCATTAATGTCCCAGAATTAGCCCAGCATTGGTCCAGTACTACCCCATTATTGTCCCAGCATCACCCCAGCATTGGTCCAGTACTACCCCATTATTGTCCCAGAATTAGTCCAGCATTGCCATAGCATTGGTTCAGTACTACCCCATTATTGTCCCAGCATCACCCCAGCATTGGTCCAGTACTACCCCATTATTGTCCCAGAATTAGTCCAGCATTGCCATAGCATTGGTTCAGTACTACCCCATTATTGCATTAGTCCAGCACTGCCTCATTATTGCCATAGCATTAGCCCAGCATTGCCCTAGCACTGGCCCAGCCCTTGTAAGTGCCTCTCAGCCCTCTGTTTCTGTTTGTGCTGGAATCCAATGACTTCACTCCAGCGTGACTACCTCTGCTCTCATTTGGTGAGCACGCCACCAGACACATCCCTTAGCCCCCTCCCCCATTTCCTCATTACTCAGTGCACACACTCATGCAAACACGAACAACACAGAGAGCCGTACTGGGCCTCACGCCAGCGTGGTCATGCTCCTGCGCATGCATGCCCTGGCCATCGCCGCTGGCTAAACGAGTGACACACACACACCGTCACAGCATTAAACACACAACCTGCACAGGTAACACAGTGGCCCTGTTGTGCAGGGCATCACAGCTACTTGCAAGAGGATTACACAAACCATTACTTCACACAAGCTGTAATCCTCACTTGAGCGTGACGTCATACCCCAATCATAAGCCCCGCCAAGGGCTGCTCTGTTCCTCTCCCAGCACAGAGCACAATCAGTAAATAAACAAGCAGACAAAGGATCGCTCTTATCTATGGGGAAAATCTACCCTCTTTGGTATTCTACATTCCTTTTACGTCAGCCTCTGGGAACCACTCCTACCAGCAGGCCTGCCCTTTATCTTTTCTTTTGAAATGGGGGGAGAACAGGCCTTGCTCTTCAAATGTGGGGAGACTGCAGCGTGTGCTCAGGGAGCCCTAAATAGTTTCATCCTGACACATTTTCTCACAGGCCAAGACATCCCCATTTGGCCACTGCTCTCTTCCAGGGAGGATAATTGCTGCTCTCTGATTCTTGTTTGGCATCTTACATCATCAGTGCAGCCTCTGGCTTTTGTATAAATCTCCAGCTGTACAGCGTTATTACTGCCTTACCCACTTATCTCCTAAGCTGCATGGGGTAACAGGAATAATTGAAGTCAAGGATCATTGATTTTTATTCAGTCATTCAAAAGAACACAGCATTTAGAGTATAACTGAGAAATAAATAATAATACTGTAAAGGGAAAATGTTACTCTGCGTGCTCAGTCTTACAGCAAAATCCTGGCAGAGCATTTTAATTTAATGTGGTGTTCAGCTGAGCCTTACCACGGACAACAAAGATGACGACTTGAGCGACACCTGCTGGTCAAAAAACATAATGACACCTACACCACAGCCAGATGTTTCTCCACTGCTTCGGTTTAAGAAGACACTAATGCTACAAAGGAGTGTAACTTCTGTGTGGAGTTTGGCATAGGACCTACCTGTGAGCAGGGACACCCTGTGGAAGCTGCCCTCCAGCTTGCCCAGGAGAATGTAGACAAAGCTGTCATTGGTGAGCACGCTGGTGTCCTGGGTGCTCTGGTCGTACACCACCACTTCCTGCTTCCTGCCCAGGTCCAGCTGTGCAGATATATCAAAGGGTAACAGTCACCATATCAATGCCAAAAACAAAATAAGAAGAATGTAATAAGTATTTCTCTATCATTTTGCTGATATTTCTTATGCACGCGTAACGACTTTTACTATGCATGATGAAAAGTCACAGATGCAGAAGCATTAAATTCCCTGATCTTTGCTGTGATATAAAAGCAAGACAAATGAACTGAAACTCCTGCGGGTTCTGGGTGACCATTTTCAGAAAGCTTGTGACACCTAAGCCAGGACAGGGTCAGAGCGAGCGACGCCGGGACCCTTCCCGGGACAGGGTCAGGGCGAGCGGGACCGGGTCCCTTCCCGGGACAGGATCAGGGCGAGCGGGACCGGGTCCCTTCCCGGGACAGGATCAGGGCGAGCGGGACCGGGACCCTTCCCGGGACAGGATCAGGGCGAGCGGGACCGGGTCCCTTCCCGGGACAGGATCAGGGCGAGTGGCACCAGGTTCCTTCCCGGGACAGGATCAGGGTGAGCGGGACCGGGTCCCTTCCCGGGACAGGATCAGGGCGAGCGGCACCGGGTCCCTTTCCGGGACAGGATCAGGGCGAGCGGGACCGGGACAGTAGCATGGTTAGTGGCACCAGGATTTTTTCTGGAACAGGAGCACGGTGAGTGGAACTGGAACCCATCCCAGGAGGAAGTTTCTTTCTATTGGAGCTTCAGAAGATGAATGACTCTTTGTTGATGAGATTGTTGCCATCACAGACTGTGAGTGTGTACAGCATGAACGCTGGTGCAAAGGCTGAAGGTCATCAAGCAAGCGTGTGATATGTCAATTCTCTGATGAATGGCTCACAGTTAGCATGTTTAGTGACGGGCATCATTAAACAACATATCCTGTTCTAACTTGTATATGATGTTATTACACAAAAGGTCGTCCTTTGTGTATAAAAAAAAATCAGAATGGCAAAAAGAAAAATATCCTCATTTGACAGACAATACAGAATTTCCATCCATCCATCCATCCATCTGTGAAGCGCCTAGTTGACTCCTGTGTGTCACAGAGATCCACAGCAGTTGCTCCACGACACAGGAGGGGGGGGGGGGGTGTCACTCAGCCCTCACATGCAGACAGACAGATTGCAGACCACCTCCTAAGTGCTACTGTCCCCCTTCCCACCTGAGATACAAAGGTATGAATGTGCTACCATTTGCCAAATTAATGTGCATCCAGAGTATATAAAAGCGATGGGGAGGGGAATAAGGTTCCACATGCTATGCCCATGCATGTAGCACTGCTGGCGCTAACGGCTAAGCAAAAAGCCCGATGGCTGGGCAGCCCTGAGTTGGCTCCGTTCACCCGCCTGGTAGGGCTCGTCTCGCCCCCACGATCCTCCTCTGCTCTGGCCCGGGGCCCCGTGGCTGACGTCAGGCCCTTTCTGGGACAGCTAAGGTCAGAGGCCTGCTACACATTACAGAGTCTGCCTCTGGCCAGGTAGGCCGAGTGACATAATCGCACAAACGAGCGGCGCCGCCCACAGCGGCCTGGCCTCGGCTGCAGTTAAAGGGCCGGTAGCACCTCCGCGGAGGCGGTTACTGCGCCCATAAACAGCCGGCTCATAAACCATTAGCTGCGAGTCAGGCGGGGCAGGGGCAAAGCGAGCAGAAGGAAAGCTGCTGGCTGGATCCAGACACACTTTGCTTTTGCAGTCACCCACTGCGTGGCTGTTCTCAGATCCAGACATCACCCCGCTCCTGCCCCCAGCCCCCTGCCAACAGGGTCTCTCTCCTTTTCGCTCCCGGGCTCCCGGCTGCCTCCACCCGTCAGGCAACTTGTTCGGCCCCGACAGCATTACGGCAAAACCTTGCAACCACGGTGTGACCTCTGGCTATAAGGTAGCACCTTTAGCGCCGGGAAGGTCCAGCAGAGCAGGGATCTGCGTTCACCTGCTTCCTGGGCAGCTAAGTTAGAAAAAGCCAATAACCTACTGAGTATTAAACACCAACCTTCCAGCACAGAAAACCACATTCAGGTGTTTTTTATTTGGATGTTTTAGTGCGTGCATTTGTTTGATTACACACCATTTTATTCTCTCCTCCCTCTCTCAGTAAGTGTGGGCAGCCGTCTCACCTTGGGACCCCCGTCGTTTTCTCCACCCGCCAGTGCGACATTCTAAACTGAGGGATCTGTGTCTCTCTCTCTCCGCCACTGTCCTCTGTATCACACACTGCTTGCACCGTGGACCATGTTTATATATGTAAGAGCATCCTTGGGCGACTGTGCCGGCAAGGGCAGTCCATAAATAAACTGAATCGAACTGAATCAAGCACGTTCCTATCAGGGCTGTTCGCTTAGGGGAAACTAAACCCCGAGTGCAGCATCCTTCCATTACGGCCCACACTGGGGATTTGAGCTGTGTACAGTGTTCAGGTACACGCTGCAGGTGCAGACAGTGCAGTGCGTCTGCACAGCATGCTTGCCCTGCATGCTGGAGGTAAGACGAGAAAGCCGGTTTCAGGATTGCTTGAATATTTAAGCAAAGGACACACTGCCAAGGACACACTGCAAAGGACACACGGAAACGAGCAGGACATTAATGCAGCTGCTACATGGAAAATGCTGGAATGCCCCCCTCCCCCCCACCCTGCAGCTGGTGGCCTCAGTCCAGCTCATAAGCACACAGCCACATGTGGGAATGAGCTCACTTACGGCTGGGGCAGCTCAGGTAGGCAGTGCTGGGTGCGGCAGCCCGGCTCAGTGGGGGTAAGGGTCACAGTCACGGCTGCCTACTAAGGAGCAGGAGGGCAGGAGGCGCACAAACAAGCCCCCACTGACTCCTGCGGCAAGAGGGGGGGGGCGTGAGGAGGCACAAGGGAGGAGTGCAAATGACACACAGATCTAATGTTCTAATTTTAACACTTATTATATTTCTTTGCTGTCACATAACTTTTATCACGGTTTGTTCAGTTTGATGACCGAATTGCTATTTCTGTCTAACAGTAATGCACTTTGAACAAATATTCATTGACCAGAACTGAATGAAAGGGAGAGAGAAGCAAAAAGAACCTGCAGGCACACATGCCATATACTGTACAGTTCAACGTGTTTTTATATAGCACCTTCCACAGCACAGTTCCCCCAAGGCTTACAAAGTATTAGTTCCACTCCCACAGGTCCCATCCAGTGATGTATCCCCTGCAGTCACCACCCTCATTTCGCAGCTCGTCATCACAGTGCTTGCCATCTGAATGCTGCTCTGGAGCCTTAATTCACAATTAGGAAGAAACAACCTCAGTGCACAGCATGGATTACATGGGCTGATGTCTGATGCCAGTCCATTTGTTTCTGTTCTTTGTGTTGCACGTTTGGTCGTGGAGGAACAATGTTCCATTTTCACTGTGTATATGGCTGAAATATAAAAAAAAACCCACTTGACAAAGAGCACAGCTGGTGTATAACTCACACGGCCTTATGGAACATAAACGGCCGCTCCTCCAAAGTCTCTTCCTGCCACAGGATACTGTGTGCATTTACAGTAGAAACACTCTCTTCATAATGACCTGGAGGCAATATGCTAGCTAACTGCCAGAAAGCCATTGCTACAGTAAGTGCTTCACATTCACAATCAGGCCCATCCTCAGCCGCTGCTGCAGACGTAGCCTTCTGTGACACTGCTGAAGCATCTGCAGACAAGTTACTTCAACTGGCTGAAAAAAATGTCTAGCTGGGATTAGGGTCCTTGATCAGAGAGCTATAATAATGTTAACCAAAAGCAAGGCCATGAGGACTACTGTTTACTACAGAATAACTGCATTCATTCTATCCATCCGTTTTCCTTAACTGCCTATCTAGCACAGCGCTGCAGTGAGCCTGGAGGCTATCCAGGGGCACAGGGCAGGAGGCAGGGAATTCAGAGGCAGCTGGAGCTGATTATGAATTCAATATGAACTTTATAGCGCAAAGCAACTGGGAGGCTCGCACCAGTACCCTGCAGCCGCTTCACACGTGCCGCATGTGCATGCTGCCAGCGGCTACACAAAAGAGGGTGATGTCATGCTTACCCAATCACAAAGAATCCTCCTCTAGCCCAAACCGCCACCGAATACCGCCAGCCTAATTAAGCCTTTCACTAATCGCAGGCATTATCCTGTATGGCAGGGAGGTAATGAGAGGGAGTCAGCTGGAGACAGGCCCAGGGAGGGGAGGGGAGAAGGGGGAATGAGGAGCGCGATCCGGGGGAGCTTCGCGGGGCTATATCACACGCAGATGGGCCGGCGCTGCCAAACATGACTCAAGAAAGCTCCTGGAAATGTAGCCGTCCATCGGCACAGCACGACGGGGCATGAAAGCAGAGCAGAGCCCTCTGTGTGATGCAGAAATCTGCCCGCATCACACAGGGAAACCAACAGAATTTATCAGAATTTATATATTATATATATATAAAATCCAACAAATATGACTTTCATCTGTTACCTCCTCCGCAGCAAACTGCACCCTGACTGCGGCTTTCCTGCATGTACTGGAGTAACCGGGCAAAGATATGAATGAAATGCATTAAGGTGGCTTGGTTTGTCTTTCTTCATGTTAAATTTCATGCTACGTTACCATAGGAACAGAAGATGCTGTGAGGCTCCCAGTAAGATCAGGATAACCGAGAACTATTCAGAGACCTTTTATCAAAAATGCTCACAGTACATCTTCGAGAGTCCCGCGTCTTTACGATACTGAAGGGACCATGTTCACTCATCACCCGGAGAGCAAGACTCAGCACCAGCCACTCATGATCACACAGAGCAAGCGGCACATGGGTCAGCTGAGGGTAAAACAGGCGTCACTCCATAGTCACAGGTAAGGGTAACTGCACAGGTCTTACTGTGTAAGGGTAACTGCACAGGTCTTACTGTGTAAGGGTAACTGCACAGGTCTTACTGTGTAAGGGTAACTGCACAGGTCTTACTGTGTAAGGGTAACTGCACAGGTCTTACTGTGTAATGAGCTTCGACCTTTGGAACACTCCATGTAAACAGGCACAGTCTAAATGCCGCTACTTCCACAGTACATGGACATAGTCTGAAAACCATAAACAGGAAAAACCTTAGCAAAAAACATAATTAAAACAGTTTAAGGCGCAATCTGGTTCTGGAATTTTAAACTTACTATTTCTGAACAATTATTCTATTGTCCTTATCCAGATTTCCATTGTGGATCAGCTGTTCTTACTCAGCCGACAGGATCAGCTAATAAAACGTCAGACAGTGGCCATGGCAAAAGCACAGCGATTAAGGGCCCTACCAGTCTTACTTCTTTGGCCACAGTAGTTTAAATAATAATAATAATAATAATAATAATAATAATAATAATAATAACGACATCGTGTTTTGGAAGTTCACAGTTTGATGCAAAGTCAGAAACTGTATTGGTTTCAATGCAGCTGGCCAATGAATGGCCCACTCCAGGCCAGTGTGCGCTTAGGCAGATCAATGCAGGACCTACAGGCAGAATGAAGTGAACAGGACTCCTTTCCAGCGCTCACTACAGCCTGTAAAACGTGACAGAGGCCTGTGTGATGTTACATACATCCGAAGTGGCATATGCTAGTCTTTGCCATGTCGGAGCCGTGATCAGTGCTCTGCCAATGGAGCAGGGGGTCTTTCTAAATAGGGGGGACTGCACTGCACCTTGCCAGTGTCTAACAAAGTCTGTCCCACTGTTTCATATTAAGCCATCCTACTGACAAACATCAAAGAGCTGGAGCCTAACTTCCTTCATACTGGTATTCATTGTGGAGAGCAGTGGGGGGAACAGCATGCAGTGGTAGAGGGCAAGGTTGGGGGGGGGGGCTCGTCCTGGGCCTTTACCTTCACCTTGGCCCCAGGCTGTAGGAGCTCCCCGACCGACACTTTGTCTTGCTGCAGGCGCCTCTTGACCAGCTTGGAGCAGCAGATGTTGATGGAGCTGAGCACGTGCGAGGCGTTGTACTCAGAGAAGGTGCGGCAGTCGATGAGCAGCATGCGGCCCAGGCCCTGCTGCAGGAGCCGGGCCAGCTGCTGGGCATCTATCATCCGGCGCTGCTGCCTTCCCGTCGCCGCTGGCACGGATCCAGGAAGCACCAGGGCGCGTGGCACGGAAGACGGCCGCAGACACTGAGCCGGGCCATCCATGGCTTCTCTGGACAGGACAGCAGAGAGAAGGTTTCCCACAGAAATGATCACACGCCTCAGACTCAGTTATTGTAACATTAAGAGGTATATGACTGATCCTGACCATGATACGGGAAGATTGATGGGAAGGTGGTGGACGGACTATTTTTAAGGATTACAAAAAAAAAGGCTTGTCAAATTCACTCTCTTGGCACCATGATGAGTTAATGAACAGGACCGTAAACGTAAATAAGGCTTTCATGAAGACAGTAAAACAAAAGGCTGCAAAATTGTAAATTACAGCAAGTATAATGCATGTATGTACCAGCAGTAGTTATAAGACATAAAATAAAAAAAGTCTCTGAAAGTCTCCTAGGCATAATTCCCTGCAGCCATCAAAGTTTATGTAATTATCTGCTTAATAGCGTTCATAATTCTCCTGTTATCTTTAAAGTGAAACAAGAAAGCTTCATTTAACCAGCGGAACACACCAGAATCTCATATCCTGATAGCAATGTCGCAGCTGCACCTCATCTTTATGGATTTTTTTTCTAATAACCAGCTGCGGTACGAATAGGACAAAAATCCGCAAATAAAAAGGAGCAAAGGTCACAAACGTAACACAATCCACAAATAGAGAGGAAGTGATCCACAAATGTACAACACCCGTTTTAGATGTACAGATCGCTCTGTATTTTTGTGGATATAATTTTATACAAATAAAAATACATACTTGTGAACAGTGATATATTTGTGATTTTTTTTTTTCTTACAGATCAGCCCCATAATGAATTGAAAAAAAATCCGCAAATGAATAGGAGGGAAGTAACAAATGTAACGTGATCCAGAAATATGCAAAACCCTTTTCACGTGTACAAATGTGGATATGGTGTTACACAACAGAAATAAAAGTACATATTTGAATTTTGGATAGTGATGTATTTGTGATTTTGAGATTCTACAGAACAGTTGCGGTATACGGGGAAAAAAAAACATTTTTTGAAATAGTTTTGCACTCCCTTGCAATACTTTTCTGTTACTAATTACTGTATTGTGTCCATTTAAAGTACACAAGATAGAAATAATGGACTTAAGTATAAACCTATACAACACAGACATGTCCAGTTAAATGTGCTTTAAGCATTAAACTATATGGGGGACAATGCACACTATGTAATTTTCATATCTGTGTTATTAATCATATTTATTAACCCCCACCCAGTCCTAACCTTAACTATGAGTAACCAAAAGAAATACAAGACTTTTGGCATTTTTACTTTTTTAATTCCATTCACAGATCTTTGAAGGGACCTGAAAAATGGTCCCCGCAATGTCAAAGAAACAGGTTTTTATTACATTGTGGGGGACATTTGGTCCTCACAATGTAATATAATCCTAATCCACAAATACACACACACACACACACATTAGGTATTTATATCTCTGTGGGGACCATCCATTCATTTCTATGGGCAAAACTCTCATCCTCTAATCCCAACAATGACAACCCCTACCCAGCCATAAGTAACCTAACAAAATACAAACCTTTTGGCATTTTTAGTTTTTTTGATTGCAGTCACAGATTTTTATAAAACTGAATTTCCCCTTGTGGGGACCAAAGAAATGCAGCCGGTTACAGACGCTGAACCCCCAGATGCCTGCAGAGGCCACTCTTTCTCCCTGCATCCCAGTGATGCTGATGGATGCTCAAATAAAACCAATCATTTCATAGGCTTGGTGGCCTGGAGAGGGCCAGTGTATATGAGAAACTGGCAGTGCTGGCTGGCATCCAGCTAGCACCTAAAATGTTACAGAAGATACAAAAAAAGTGGAGGACTGTGACGGAAATAATTAGCCATGCAGGATCCAGCCACTGCTGAGTTCTTGACTCTGTTACTCTGGTTCTGTGACCAAAAGCACAATTTCAGAGAACAGTGATCAGATTTATTGCATCTCGCAATAAAGACATTTCTATCCACTTGCTGTCTGTCTTTCATAATTAACGCACACTTTTACGAAATTAAACCGCTAGTCATGGACTAAAAGAAAACACAAGATCTGTATTAAAAAGACTACTCATAACAACATAAAATGCAAAACAAACCTCAAAACAAAGTTTGTTTTTTTAGAGAATAAAGTACCGATTGAATCGTCTCCTTCAGAAACTGTTGTTTTTAACCATATCGGTGTGTGGGTGGATCGTGGGCAAGGATATTTTTTTAAAAGTTAATGTCTTCATGGACGCATTTTCATTAATTTTCCCTAACAAATACAAAAAAACAATAATAATAATTAAAAAAAAACGTGCAAACACATGTGAGAGATGAAGAATCAGACGCTGCTGGGTTGCCCTGTTGGGGTTGTGTCCATGTCATTATCCGGTGTCCATATCATAATGGGGCATGTGGAAATACTATATGCTTTCATAAACAGTCATCAGGCAGCTTTTCTAAGCTGGGAACAGAGTGAAAATGCATGGAACATGACAAAAATAAAGAGATATTGTACAAGCGTTGGAGCAGTCAGCTGGGACAGCTGCATTCATTCAGTATGACCTGTGACCCTTCACCCCTGCTGTGCCCTCCTCCCGGCTAGATGATGTAATGCCAGAGGGAGCTCAGCTCTGGATATTCCAGCAAGCTTTGTATCCAAAGCTCCCAGCTAGAAAGTGCAGAATGTGTGGTGGACCGGATTAACAGAAAGAACGTTGAAAATTCAGTTGAAATTCCCCTTAATTATCACAAGCTTGTTTGAGCCATTGTATACTAAATATTTCTTAAATACAAATTGATACAGAGTACCTCATCATGAGTAAAAATGATAATATTTTATGCACAATGAATGAAATTACCGTTGAAGGTCAATAACAGCCGTTTTAAACACAGAGAGTGACTGATAATAATCCCGCGTACTATCAGACAGTCTGCCCATTCATGCCCTATCCACCAATTAACTTATTCGGCAACTTATGTGTCATTCACACATGCCCCTCTTTACAGATTTCTTGTTACAGATGCACCGCTGCAAAGGTCTCAGCACACTTACGACACAAACGTGAGCATTCTGCAAGTACTGTGTCATGCACAAAACCCACCTGTCCCAAATCCAGCTGATTATAAAGAAAATGACCTAGTTAAGAAACCTCTGTGAAGAACAGCTGCACGCAGACACATGCCATCACAGAAACAAGCTGCTGTTGCTCACAATGTCACGGCGCTGCATTCGCCGGCACCCCTGCCTCCCCAAACACACAACCTGGCCATGCAGAAAATGAATTATCTTCAATATTTCTCAAGAATCACCCCTATTTCGAATCCCAAAAAAGGTAAATAAGAAAATAATTTAAAAAAAAACACCAAATCCTGACCTTGGCAATTATGCAGTCATGCACTCTTGTGAAAGAAGCCTAGCTAGGGGAGTGTTTGTGTTTTAGCTCAAATGCAGTTAAGCCCAGGCTGCAAGCTTTTAAAATGCTTTTCTCCTAATGAACATGGGGGGGACTGACTACATATAAAAAATTTTAAAAATTGCCCATTTAACCATTGTCCCTCCGCAGGATGCTGACAGCATCCATTGAACAATCTTTCATTCATGGCTACTGGGGCCTGTGCAAAAGAATTATTGTCACCAAACTTGTGCACAGTGAGACTTTTTTTAAACTGGCAGTACCAGTAATAATAGGGAAACTCTACACAGCAAATACTCCTTTTGCAAAGCAACTAGCCGGTAGTCCTCTCTCTGATATTTTGTGCCAGTTAAAAGTCGATAGAAACCAATGAAGAAACAGCTTCTTTGTTTCCTGCAACATTGCTAAGAAGAAGAAAAAAAGAATTCAGAAAAATGCTAAAAACTCACCCCTACGCGAAAATTCTTCCAGCATGCTCTCAAGAACCAAAAGATAACCTCCTTTTTAGAAGACAAATAATGACCTCACTATAGGCGAGAAAAGGGGAAGCGATGGAAACAAACACTTACTGGGAGATGACAGGGAAAGATTAGCAGCAGTGCATTTAATAACCACCTTCAAACACTGAGTACATCTGGTCTTTGGCCAAGTGCTAGTTTCCAAATTAATAAAAGATAAAAAGTGATGAGAAATGAACAATTAAGACATGGCAGGTAATAAGATTAATCATAGCATACTATGACAAATCCCCTGTTTTGTCTATGTACTGGTACCCCATTTGACACTATAAAGTCTTCTCTATCTAGCGTGCATAATATACATGTGGGTGTTGTGTAAAGACCAAAGGAACAGCAACTTACTAATAAAAATGGGGAAAAAAACAATTTAAATATACAGCGGCCCAGCAGCCTACTGTTATTTCAAAGTGTATGACATTACATTTATTATTTTGGGAGAAGTGGATTTATTCAGTAAATACACTATCCAAATATTTATATGTATAATGTAAATCATGAAATCCCACATTTCACAAGTAAAAAGTTACCAAGCATAAGAGTATGCAAAAAAGGGCAACCTTTTAAGTACCTTAAAGAAAATGTGCTGAGCAGTTGCTCAAAGTCTCCTTATCGCTTCTCCCTGCCTTGCAAAATCTTTTTCAAATGCTTTAATTTTTTTTTTTTTAGCTTTTTTGAGTCACACAAACTACCACAAGTAAAACTGCATGAAGAAATATACGCACAATAGATTATAAGAAATTCCTCTAAGGATGTGCATTTCTTTACATCCATCTATATCAAATTAAATGCTGCATTATGACAGGTATAACTGCTTGGCAATCCAACTACTGTACACTGACCATGCATCCGCTGGGTGTGTTCCCCTGCAGGGGTACTAATAAAACACATAACAAGCAAAATAGAGTACTTTAATTCCTACTGGCGCTGAGATGTTTCTAAGCAATCAACGGCTAAACAAAAAAAAAACAATTATAAAATACATTAAAGGTTCTGGAGTGCAGTATCTGCAACAAACAACATTCCCTTTATTCTTTTAATTAGACTCGTCTCATTACTGAAATTGCTCTAAGGAAAAATACGGAAATAAGTGTCGACAGAATCGCGCAAATAAGTAAATGGCTGCTCTCTCATGACCGACATAAAATAACGATTACAATAATAAAACGATTCAAAGACAGAGGTAATGCAATATGCGGCAGAAAAACCAAGGTCGGCAATTTTCTAAAAAGCAAAACAACGGACCATGTTCGTTTCCCACCTGTCATTCTGAATCAGAGTAGGACAGTTCAGTTTGATTTTATAAGGTAATGCGTTACCTGATCAGATTAACCGTGCATTAATGAGTCGTAAAATTGTTTAAAATGCGCTATTTCACTGCCGCATCGTTTAAATCGTATGCCAGGTGAGGATGGCACACGTAAAGCGACAAAAGTATGACGTGAAAAGGTGACGGGGAGATGATTATTCAAAAATGGCTAACAGCAATTGCAACATACCTTTAATTAAGAGATGAGAGAAAACGTGGTACAGCTAGCGGACTGAAAATACTGGCATCAGTAAGCACCACCGGTTTTCGGTGTTTTATTGGAAATACAACAGACCGGGATCACTCCTCGTCCTCTCAAAAGTACATGATTGCAGCATGGTTAAGTAGGTATCCGAAACATACAGGCATGAACACTACCGACAAGGACTGGAAATAGGGTTCTGCATGTAATTTATTACACTGCATAGTACAGGAAGATATACAGGCTTTAAAATGGCAGATGCACAAATAAACTCACCTCCTTCTTCACAGTGTCTTGTTGTCTGTCTCGCTATTTTCCATTTGTGCGACAGCGCACCTCACTGCTCGGGATTAGACTGTTTACAAATCGTGGACATTAAAGACCGGGGAGGGAATAGGCAGGGCGGCAGCGCTCGGCTGAACTACGCTTATTGTAGCATTAATGTAAATTTTGTCATACTGGACTAAAGTAAATGCACACATAATTGGCAACTCGTTTCGCTCATACATGGGACACTGATTGTTAACTGAGATGTGAAAGATAACCTTCCCATAATAGCCGTGAGTTAGTAATTAAGGAAAACAGAAGGTGCACTTTGGCACTAAAAAATGAACTTACGATGAAGTCATGATTCCGAGGGGAAAAAAACACCACTGACGTCACTTTCGTCCAATCGGAGCCCGCGATTCGAGGCCAAGGTAACGTCACCCTTCTGATCCAGAAGATTAAAGGCCGCTGCTGCTTTTAAAGGGAACCTGCAATACGACATTTGAGTAGACTGATGTAACAGGACTCTGTTTCTGATAAACAACATTTCTGCAACAAGCACGCCTCTAATTTATGTCCCCTAGATAGTTCCCAGTCGTATAATTCAATACACTCTAGGCAAATTCCCAATTTGAATCATATAGTTTATTTTCAGTATAATGGTCCTGGCAAAAAAGACACAATGATGTTTTACCAAAATGAGTGTACTGTAACCTACTCACAGACTGAGAATTGCTCGTGTCTAATTAAGCCGAGATTCCAGAAATGTAGTTTACTATGGATTTCCTAAGGACTATTTGAAGTGCCCTGTAAGTCCTTCACTAGTTAGGCCCAGTTTGACAATGACTGCTTCTGACCAATTTGATTTATTTTTATCCAAAAGCAAAACTAATTCTTATATCTTTAGCAAGTAGCAACTTAAATGCAACCTAAACAGTAATATATTTTTTATTTTTAACTAGTGTGTTTGTCTTTACAGCAGAGATATTCAGATTTTGTTTACAATACAGGTTTTTGATCACTATGCAGTCTGCGGCCGGCCCTATCAGCAGTATGGCAGGTAAGCGCTGTTCTAAAGCACTTCAAAATGCCCTGCAAAATTTATGTCTAGCACCCAGACCGGTCAGTCCTATAGTCGGCATGGGTGGCCGAGGGCACTAGCTGGTTTTCACATAGGCCGCCAATTTCACTTCTGTGCTATGTGCACAAGTCAAACTTAGTTTATTTGTCCCCTAGAAGTGCTCTGGCCCTCTGTGGTGCCAATTGTATGTATGTTAATATTTTTGTTGTAGTATTATGCCATGAAATACTTTCCTCAAAACTTTTACAATGGAATTAACTGAATTGGTTATAAAGCAAAGATTTATCATTATATATGACCTAATGAAAATATTTCATTAAAAAAATATACTGAAAGGCCAGTAATTGAATATGTTTATTTTCAATAAAAGCATGTTTACTTCTGCAATATATAAAATGTTTTTAACATTACAGAATACTTCTGGTTTTTAAATATTAAATGTGCTGGTTGTTCAGTTTAAAAGTGAACGCTAGATGGCGACTTAGTATGGCAACTGAAACCAGTGGTTTTGAAATGCAGTCCTGATGAGGGCGCTGTAAATTTAAATATGCAACATATTTAAACGCATAAACAAGCACCAAACCGCTATGGAGAGCATTATAGGTACAGCGGTGTAAGATTGTCTTGACCTGATTTATGTACACATCCTAGGCAATAATCAGATTTCTATTTAGTTTAATAAGCATTTCTCAGATATATGTGTATGTATATTTAACAAATGTGAACTATTGTTTTCAAACGTTTAACATAACAAAATATTCATTTGGCTCACAGAACCTTGACATCAGTTACTGATACTTTTATTCACTGTGAATAACTTTGCATGTTCATATCTAAAAAAAAGCAGGCCAGGAAGTCTTTTTCAGTTGAGATAGTTGTTTTGAAAGAGTCGAAACAACTCACGAACATTTAGAAATATGCTATTCTACTTCAAACATACTCAAAGCAAATGGATTGATTCTAACTGCCGTACCCGGTGTCAGCATTTCAAAGCTGAGTACTACGCAAATGTCATCACAAGTAACAAGTACACAAGTACATTTAATTAAGTCTGCTTTTATTATGATGAAAAACACTATATATATATATATATATATATAGATATAGATATAAACACATTTCTAAAAGAAAATAACTGAAGTTAGGACTTGCCATAAAACCATAGAACAAAAGTCTTTTTCTTGTCAACAATATAATTGCTAATCTCATTACCTTTTTTAAGCCTTAATCCCACATCCATGTATTGTATGATGCAAACTGTCTCAGCACATTTTGTTTTAAATCTACAAAATAAATTAGAGAACATACAATATTTATTTGTATAGCTGCCTCTGGATATGAAAATTAATAATTACTTGTGATTTTCTTAACTGCTTCTAAGCAAGTGGGCAACCGTCTGTGGTCCATTTTCAGTCCTTAAAATTAAAACAATGTAAAAAAAAAAAAAAGGACTTCAGATGTGATGTTAGATTCATACTAATTCTGGAACTAAATTTTTTATGACTTAAGCAAGATGTATCTAATTTAAAATAATAGAAGCTTGTTGTAACATGGGGGCCCAGTGGGTGCCGCTATCGTCTCACCCCTCCAGAGTTGGGGGTTTTTGCTGTGGTTTGGTTTGGGGAGAGTTTGCATGTTCCCCCTGTTCAGGCTTCCACTGGTTTCTTCCCGCAGTCCAGTGACAGGCATTTAGGCTAATGGGGGTCTCTCAAGTGCCTGTGGTTAGTGTGTGTATGTGACCTGTGGGCTTCTACTGCCTGGTCCCCTCGGCTGCCTGGGACAGGCGCCTGGATGGATGGATGGATGGACGGATGGATGTAACTAAAAAGTAAAATATTTGAAAACAAGTGAACTATTTTTGATTTTGTTGTAATTGTAAAAAATGAGAATTTTTGATTTTCAAAAAAAAAGCATACATATCTTTAGTCTCAGGTAATTTTTGCCATTCTCCATGTTTCCATGGTGATTTTTTTATAAGAAGGATAAGAATGAGAATGGCAAGAGATAGACAACACATATATGAAAGATGCAAAAAAGCCAAGAAATATATGACAAGTTCTCTTATCAAGAAGGTAAATATACAAGCATGCAATGCAGGCATATTGTGGTTGGGAGTGATATTTCACAAGCCTTAAACAGATATGCGAGCCATGAAAGAGCCAAACAGCCCAGGCTGTGTCCCTGCAGTGTCTCACCATAACATAATGATACAGTATCAGCAGTCACTCAAACATCCTCTGCTTCTAGGACTATACCCGATTTTTCAAAATACACTTGAATGATAAATCATGGCACAAGCTTGAAAAAAGCAGGATGATCAGTTTATTAATTATTGTTTCTCTTTCTGCATGCAAGTCCTTAAAATCAATACAATTAATTTTGGGACTGTGTAACAAATGGAAGGGCAGTTCGGTTGGGATGGCTATTAACACCTGCTAGAGTTCCATGCTGTCGTGGGGTCATACATGTATATACTTTAAATATACCACTGTTACTATCCTACATCCATCATTCATAATCACAAAGCCTAAAGTTAGAGTATTTCAAAGAGTAATGTGCCCTTTAGCCATATAAAAGTATGATACAGACAAGAAGGAATGCATCATGTGTTTGTTTCTGAAGGTCCATAACAGCCAACTGTTTGCTTATTCGGAACGGTCACTAAAACATGTTTTTTGAAGGTGATCCCATCTTGCTGCAATCATTAAAAACAGATAACATTGTTGTTTAGCTGGACAAGGTAGACAATTTTCACTGAGACATACTACTATTAATTTTGAAACTTTTTCAGAACTAAAACTTCAAAATGGTGGTACTCCCTTTTTCACTGCTGTTATACAAAACTTCTGGAGCAGGTAACTCATTACAACGACATGACTATGTTATTACAGCTGTACTATTGACAACCCTTTTATGAGGAACTAATTCTGCAAATATTACAGCATTGACCAGATACTAATACTGAAAACTATATGCTTTTGGGCTTTTACAGGATTTTGCCAGGATCTTAAGATCTTTACTGACTTACCATTAGCAAGTAATGTTTTAAAAGTGAAGCTGAAACTTCACAGAAGTCTCATGTTTCCATTCGTGAATCAATCCAACTGCCTGGTACAGTATGTGTGCTTGATAAATGGCATATAGAACAGAGTGCATTTCAGCAGTGAGAGATAGAAGATGGAGGCGCTGGAGGAAAGGGGCTGTGTGGCTGAAGGAGGAGGGAGAATGAGGAGGCTGTGGGCAGGGCGAAGCCCCCACAGTCAGCGCAGATGGGCAGCACAGATGGAGGCTCCTAGCAGGGAGTGGGGGCACTGATGAGAACGATGCAGCAGGCTGGGCTGCAGGGCTGGACATCGGCATGGGGGGGTGAGGAGTGACCATTTCCATTGCGAGCGTGACTCATCCTGATCAGACCATCTGCAGGCAGCGGAGAGCTTCAGACTCCGCTTTCCCGGTCCTGCTAATGGCCCGCGTTCCGTTCGTCAGTGACCAGCAAGGCCATGCTTCCTATTAGCTCTCTGTGACTCTTTCTTCATATTTTTATAGACATCATCTTCTCATGCACTATACAGACTTGAAATTCCTGTAACATTGTCACTCGCACGGGACATTGGACCTGGATTGTAAAATTAGTGCACTCTCTTGCTTTTGCAAAACTCACAGCAATGGTCATTCATGTCTCAACACTCTTAATCTATTTATTCATTTTTTGTGATTTTCACAAAGCAGTTATGAGGCTTTCTTAACCCTTTATAATATACATTAAAAGGTTTATTCATTATATGCAAATCCCTGTCTACAATTTAATCTTGGTGGCTAAGATGAAATTAAATGTTATTACTATCCCTTATTAAAAATAATGTACAGAGATGTATTATTATTATTCTTATTATTATTATTATTATTTTGCATTTATTTCACTCCAAATGGAAATTTGCCTTAATCAGGTAGTAATCTGTATTTATGAAAATGGTCAATAACTCACATGAATGTGTGTATGCAGAGCAGCAACACAAAGCACGAGATGTTTATGAGAAAGCAACTGTACAAACAGGCAAGTACAAATGTCACTGTTTACTTCTGATTATTAATTATGGGCACAAGAAATTGTAACTGCCTGCTTGAGCATGTACCTACAACATCTTTTTTTTTTTGCCGTATAATACACGTCCTACAGAAAACTAAATGGATTGATAGACGGATGTAAATTAGCCTCTATAGACAAAGGAGAGCTGGACGCACAGCATGATTTACCTACCAAATATGTCACTTGTTGACATGTATGACTATCAAAGAGTTGACAAGTAAGATCATATATACATGGTTAACAGTAGCTAGATATACAGTATACCGGCATTTTCATCACTTAGAAAACTTAAGATGCAGCATCTTGGGTATTCAAGAGTCCAGTGGAACATCCACAAAACAATATACATATATTAATACATACAGTCCAATACACACACAATTTATTTACTGCTGTCAAATTTGATTGGGCTGTTGTGAATAAGCAATTCAAACCTCGACACGTCCACACCAGTTGAGCTGCCTTGTATTTTCAATGGAATACAATGTGGAGTCACATGATTGGCTGGCCAATAAACACAGTTTCACCCCAGAGCTTGCAATTGACACACGATGGGAGAGCCTCTCCCTCCCATGTCAAGCAGGCCCGGGCAGTGCTGGGCCTGCGAGAAGGACGCTAGAATTGACAGTGACGAAACTTTGTACATCTCTGGTAGAACAGAGCAAATCAGACGGACGTAGAATAAGGCCATTGTGTAAAAGAGATGTGCTGAATTAACCAGCCCACTATCACTTCATACATTTTAAGCTGTCCAGTCATAGCTCACCATCAACAGCTGGTGAAATGGGAACCCTAGCTACCAAATGCAGGATACATTCAATGGGAGAAGGGGGCATTCAAGAACTCAGCTGGTCCTTAAATCCCAGGCTGGCAGGTTGGGTCCCTGGGCTTTGGGCTCCCAGTAACAGGTGTTCCTCATAGGCCGTGCTCTTCCTTTACTTGTGCTGCACAAAGGAAGCTGAAAGACCTCGGCAGTTAACCCAGAAATTCACAGGTAAACACTCAGACAAACACACATCCACTCATACTTAGATGTATTCCATAGGGTTCTTCATGCAGTTAAAGAAATACTTTAACAAAATACTTTGTTTTGCACAAGCTGTTGTTGGCTCTGCGGTTCTGCTTTGACCTGACGACAGACCACCTGTATTCTTCACCCTGATGACTCTTGATGATCTACTCCTGTAGCAACGTCTACAGAATAAGGTCAAGACAAATATTGTCATTTTTGCTATCAGTCCCAGATCAGGTATAATTTATATGGTGGAATACAAGCTTTGTAAGAAAAAACATCTCACCAATCCGATTTATAAGAACATGGTAAAAAAAAAAAATACGGGTTGAAATTTCAATGCAGTATTGACAGTTACAAGCCCATTCTGAAACTCGTTACTACTCCAGGCTGGAAGTATCTTGCTGTGTTGTGCTTGAACAAAGACATCTTAAACCAAGAAACCCCAGAAGACTCCACAGTGGTGGTTGTGTACAGAAAAGAGATTCTCTAGCATTTCTGAGAACACTGTGGGCAGCAGAGCAGTTTGAGATCTGTTCCTTCCTCAGACCTGTGCCAATGGTCTCTGAAGGCCTCTTGGGGTTGTGTTGAAATGTAGTGAAATCTGAAGTTGCTGTAAGATGAGTTGTTGTGCTAGCAGGGTAGCTGCTGTTTTTATGGAGGTTTGTTCTGGAAGGTGGGAATACATTCACTATTCCTCCACAGGACACGATAGCTGCTTTTCATAGAGACTAAGGACATGGTGCACAAACTGGTACTGTTCGGAAGTCTGGATCATGCCACCTCTGGAGGAGAAAAAAGCTCATTTCAGGTACTGGGCAGACAGATAGCATGAGGTGAATTAGTTCACATGTCCATTTAGGCCTGCCAGATCGGGGGGGCGGGGGGGGGGGGGTTACCTATCCAGGCGTAGCTGGCAGGTCGTCTTCAATATGTCCACCACTCCCTCGTTCTTCAGCTGTTTGCTGAGGATGGAGGTGGCGATGAAGCAGCCTGTTCGGCCGATCCCTGCACTGTGGAGGTAGACGGAGCACAGGCTGAGATGACAGAGCTGCAGTCCAGCTTCCAGCTCATTTAACTAAATGATGACCGGGTGGGGGTAAAAAAAGAAAGGATTGAGGATGCTGATTCTCCATTTCCTGGGGGGTCCTGGATACTTCCACAGGCCCAAACAATTACCAAACTTAAGGTAAAACAGAGAACATTGGATGTGATAAGATCTGACTGTCTCCTTAGAACAGGAGTCAGAACACTGATGCTACTGTCAGATGAGTCACCATTGTTTTTTCTCTCTCTCTCTCTCTCGCTCTCTCTCTCTCTCTCTCTCTCTCTCACACACACACACACACACACACACACACACACACTACCTATTCAAATGCACTGCATATGTGTCAGAGCGCCTTGGTGCTCCAGAGCGAGCGAGAAGGCGTCCACCAGTCCAATGATCCACCCACACCACACTGCGGACTGCCAGCCAGTGCCAGACTCTTTCTCAATCTCACTGCTCTATACTTGTGGGTAATATTATCCGGTAGTTAAAAACATTAACGGCGCTCTCTGTCTTAATTTTTTGCGAACCTTTTTGTCCTGTTCTCTGAAGTCATCAGTTGCATAAGTGCATGTATTAATTTTTAAAGTAGCAGTGATAATCTCAAAGACATATTCCGACATTTCTTCCAGTGAAAAAGAGAGAACATCTGACTGTGAAGTACAAATGACCAAGTTCAATAAAGATCATGTAGAAATTGCATAAATGAATTATAATGTTTCTATTACATTTTATACCTGCAATGAACAATAACAGGGCCACTTCTGGGTGGGGCCTGTTGTCGTGCTTCCTCTACTTCCTGTACAAGCTCCAGCAGGGGCGGGGCCTTGTCTGGAGTCTTCTGGTCTGGCCATGATGTGTACCAGTATTGTCTGAGGCTGCGTTTCTCGCCGCCGCACTGCCTCATATGCAGCAGTACATGAATACAAAGGGGTGCAGTTTCAAACCAAAGTAAGAAATGCAGACGCAAAGAGGAATGTACTGAATCATCACACTTTTCAATGTCCTGCTAATGACCTTTGGTTTCCTGTTGGATAAGCAATGTGCAATTCCTCACAAAATGTGCAATCAACACATACATTTAATTAGCCTTATTTTTGGATGTTGTTGCTGATTTACACCTCTGTCAGCCAAAGTTACAGAATTGTACTAGAACAATGTTTCCCGAAAGAGTGAATACGTCACATCTGACATGCCTTAGTCTTCCTTTATTACAATCATAGCTGCTGGTTGCTTGACCTCTTTCTGGTCCATTAGATGCTTTACTGACCTGTAAAGTGAAGATCCTCAAGCTGTAGTCATCTGCCTGGATCAGCTGGTCAACAGTGATCTCAATCCCCTCGTATGTCACACGCTCCTCTGGCCAATATTCTGCACATTTCTGTGACAAACAATGTCCAGGACCAAGAAAATATAAACTCCACTGAAGTAGCTTAAAATATGAAACCTTAAGAAACACATTCATCAAGGACACTGAAGACGCTGAAGCTTGCTGCTCTCAGATACGGTATCATGTTTGTCGTGAAACTGTAGGGTCTCACACACTAGATTTCATTGTACAGATGACAAATGTTTTTTTTTTCATCAATTTTTCAATGCAATGTAGCCAGAAGGGTTGCCACCTTTGATTTGTGAAAAACCAGAACACTCAGACATTTTTTTTTCGGGGCGGGATTAAACCATATTTGCAAACATATGATGTCAATGTTTGCAGGACTCCCTATTGCCTCTCTTACCCATATTTCTCCTGACGTAGATGTATTTGCACTCACTTTGGATCCCTTTGTCTGCTCCTGTCCCTTTCTACGTTAAATACAGTTTTTTTGCTTTGATGAGTAAGTATATATTACTTAATTATAATCTATTATAAAACCTAACCCTAATGTCCAAAGTTACACTCCCTTTTGCAATTAAAATATTATTAGACATATAATAATAAATTGTAAACAACCTTTTGTTGTTTTTTTTAAACAATGAATTAAACTCCAAGCATGATAATTTAAAAGTCTGATGAAAGTTCTACTTTGACCAAAAGTTGCAATGATTAGGTTTTGCATTTGCGTAATATAAAATTCTGGTGCTACTTTTTTTTTGCATGGTTCTTCAACGCTGTTTTTCCTTCATATTTAACTGAAATTTTGGCTGAACACAAAACAAGAGTGGCAGGAAACAGGGAAGAGGGTATTCCACAAAGCAGTATTTTTTCTTTAGCCAGGTAACTTCCTAACCTCCTATTCGACGGTTTTCACGTTTGGCTTAAGTTATCCAGCTAAATGGGAAATTCTGCTTTGTTGAACCCCGAAGTCTCCTTGGTTGTGCCTTATCCATTCACAAAAGTTTTCTCTTTTCGCCCCCTCTGAGTTGTAAATTGCTTTTTCTTTGACACTGGTGGCTTGTCCGATATTGTTTTATAGCCCTCGTCCCTGTCACAAAACCGGCAAAATAAATAGGTTTTTTTTTCTAGCTAGCAATTTAAGTCACAGTTGGGTTGTGGATGTGGATGCGCACAGCAAAACCGACAGCCCGCGCAGTTGCTAGGTAACAAGGTAAGCTTCGTATTTCTGCTACCAATCAAACAAAGATATAGACATGGCCAGTCGGATTGGATGTATTAACATAACCAGCAAGAAAAAAAGAATAGCAGTAGAAGGGAGTCAAGTGAGGTTTTATTCAAAACTGCAAAATTCTAAATTAGAATTTTTGTTAAAAAAAAAAACCACCAAGACAATTCGTGTCCCGGGAAAAAATATTCATTTTCCTGGGACAGTTGCTCAAAAAAGAGAACAATCCCATTAAAACCGGAACAGGTGGCAGCCCAAGTAGCCAGTAATATCATCAATACTACAATCAACTGTAGTCACAGTCAAGTGTAGCCTGTTTTCAAAGTTTTTCCAAAAATAAACATCTAGTAGGGATACAGGAAACAGAAATACATCTCGTGCTGCTTTCCATTTACCTTGGAAGTCGGAAGTCGACACCCGAGTTAACCGCCAGGTTAGCCTTTTTTAGCCTTTAGCAATTCCAGTTCTAGTCAGGTTCGTTGTTAGCAAAGCCAGTTTATAACAAGACCTTACACGGTCACATTTTCCGCATACAAACGCACAGCAGCATGTCCACAGATAGTGCTTGGACAGTACTGTGTGTACGACCGATTAATGAGTTACAAATAAGACAGAAATATAGTATAAACAGTTAGCTTTTTTGCTGTTGATGCATGGAGCAGCCGTCTTGAATTCTGAGGTCAGGGTTGCAGAGGTTCCTCTGACTTTTCAAGTCAATCAAATTCTGACTTCCCAGTTCAAATGGAGTGCAGCATAAGCCAGCTTTGATGGGCCCTATCCAGAAACAGAGCAGCCTGTCAAAGTCAGGGAGCCAATGATCAGTCTGCAAAGGGGTCCCACCTCATTCTTCTCCTCAATGTTGGTGATCATGACAATGAGGGGTGATCGTTCCTGCCACACCATTCTCCAGAAGTCACTGATGGTGTTCACCGTGGGGCCCTGGGTGGCAATGTAGGCCTTCTCTTCACCTCCATAACCCTGAAAGTCAGAACATGAGGTGCATGAGCTCTGAATGTTCTCCTGCTATAAATATAGACTGGATGCTTACGCATCTGCTGAGATTCATTGTTCTTTCATTAACCAACCTGACCCTGGGTCAGGCACATGACCCAGCACATCCACCCATCCTCCAACTGCTTATGCAGGAGTGGGTCACAGGGAAGACTCAACGCCACAAAAGTCAAGCAACACATACCCTCATGTAATTAGCGTTGATGTAGGTGCTGAGGAAATCATCAGGGTCTGTTGCTTTAAGGCAAACTCTGCTGTGTGTATCTGAAACGCGGCAAACACTAGTAAGTGTGGGATTAAAACATGCTCACATTTCACTGCCGTAATGACCTGCACCTCTGCACAGTGCTGATTCTGTGCCTGTCTCCACACTGCAAAGCTCAGCGCAACACTATGCTATGCAAGAGCAAGGCAGTGAACAAGTAGGATTTTTGCCTCTGGCAGCAGAAATGCTCACTTGGGAGTATGGTCTTGTATCGATTCTTCCTGACTACACCGGGAATGTTGTATTCCTTGGGGTCCACAAAGTTCATTGGAGTTTCCTGTCAATAGTAAAAGAATATCTGTGCTATCATATTGTCATTTAAGCAATAAATCACGGGGAATATTATTCCAAAGGGTATATATTTGCATGCCAAATCAGCAATCACCTATAAAAGTCTGGCCTCTGTAATGTCTACTACCCAGAAAGCCAACCATCTATGGGTGGTTCACCTGCTGAGAAACAGATCTATCACCCACCTGCTTCAGGGACTGATTCTTGCCCCAAGCCAGCATCTGTCCACCTACTGTACTGCATTTCCATTGTACTGCACACTACTGTTAATATACTACTTTTCTGCACTTCAACAACATTAAATACAGTACTCTTGTCAATTTGCACTTCCCCATAATGCATTTCCTTTTTATTACTTATTTACTGTATTGTAAATACAGTAAATTTGTAAATATTGTAAAATTGGAACATATTTGGCATTGTCTTGTCGTGCACTGTCTTGTCCTCTATTGCATTGCTGTCTGTCCTATTGTCCCCCATGCACCTGTCCCTTCCCCTGCAGCTGTGGTGCAAGAATTTCACCGTGTTCCACTGAACACGTGAGAGACAATAAAACCTGTAGTGCACACGCACAAAGAACTCGGCCTGCAGCGCCGCGTCATCTAGGGCCCTCTTCTGAAGCTCCACCGCCATGAGCACATTGGATGCCTTCTGCAGATACTCCTGTGTCGACTGTTCCCGTGGTGACAGCATCGCGGCGTAGGGTTCAGTGGAGCCAGGAGTGCACATGTCCAGAGTGAGAGACACATTGGAGCCCCTCCTGAAAGCACATGGGGCACAGGGTGTGGGTCACGCTGAGGACAGAATCTCAAAGGCATGTTGGTAGGAATGACCATGTTCCGCACGTGGCGTCACACCTTTCCTGGAGTCCCACTGACTTGACGGTCAGTGTAGCCGGGTCACTTTCAGGTTTGATGTCCATGCAGTAGTCAAAGACAGGGGTCTCGGGCACCGGGTCGGCACTGAAGACGTCCTCCTGCTGTGGGTCGGTCCACTCCGAGTATGTGAAAGACGGCTGCCGACTCATGGATTGACGCCGGTCATCTGGGAAGACCGGGATGCTGCTGGGCACCAGGGCTCCGAGACAGTAGAGGACCTATGGAGGTGTCTCATCAGGAGGGAATATAGCACACAGCTTACAGGATAGGGGGTCGCTGAACAGGATAGCAGTTACTGAAGATGCACACGCTGGGCTAAGTAAAATCCACTCAACTTAAAAAACATACCCCAATACCCAGGATGACAATGCCGATGAAAAGGGTAGCCAGCAGGGGGCACAAGCTTTCCATTCTCCAGAGTTCCTTCTGTATGATCTAACATGCATTACAGGGGAGATATCCACCAACAATTCAGAAGAGACCTAAGGATTAGGTACAATGCTATTTCAGATCCTACTGTCATTTTACTATGTGGTGCTCATATGGATTATTGGGAAATGCAAACCTCTTCCTCCAGTGAGCTTTGTGTCCCAATTGCTGATAATAAGTACTGCATGAGGTCCAACACTTTATGTGCTGCAGGGAAAGCTCCATATCCATTGAGCATATAGAGGATCCACACTCCCTATGTGAATTGGCAGACAGACAAACGTCACGCACACAATGACATACCACAGGCAAGCAGGATGTGCATATATGAGATAGACAGTCATGTGATTTTACTATTATTGCAAAAGTTCAAGTGGAATTGTAAATCAAGACTTTGAGCAGCAATCTCTGATTGATAAAGGTAGCAGTCAAATATAATCATCATTGTTATGGGCCATGTTATAAAGAAAGTCTGGAAGCATAGACCCAGAGGATCGTGCAGAAAATAATTATGAACCAGCTTTGCTTGAGCATTGTTATGTGCCTGTGTGTGTAGAGGGCTATTGCCATCGTGAGATAAATCTCCCTACCATGATCTGCGTGAAGATGCAGAGACTGAGCAGGCAGCCGACCGCCACTGCTGTCTTCCAGCACTTCTCCCACCACATGCCGTTAGCCTGCTGCAAGGCACTATGGGAGGGTACCTTCTCTGGCCTTTGCTGTCCCTTTAGGTTCAGGGGGGTGGGACCTGGCAGAGCCATCACAGCTGGCGGTGAGAAACCCGCTCCTCAATACAGCAGTACCTGAAGGCAGAGACAGTGTATCCATCTATCGATTTATCTGTCCATCCATCATCCAACCATTCATCCATCCATACATCCATCCCTCTATTTATTCATCCATCTATTTATCATCCATACGTCCATCATTTGTTTTCCAAAATCTGTTTACCTGACTAAGGTTGCACTGAGTGCTACTATGTGTTTCACCATTATCCAAAATTCAGGAACAATGTCAGAGTTCTAAGATGAACAGACTCAGATTGTAAATCGGTATAAACAGGTTGTGTAAATCATCAAGGTAAAACAGGGACACCATAAGCTGGAGTGACAAATTGTTGTAATAATGTTTTAGTAATGATGTCATTGGTTTCTTCAATGGCACAAAATTATGCGCATTTGATAACCATTGAATGGTTTTGTTGGGCATGCTGGAAATTCTGACATTTGTGGTTTAAAGGAGAGTATAGGCCCAGAGGAGCTGACAGCTGGTCAGGTTATTACAGGCTATAATAAATTATTATTATTATTATTATTAGAAACTGTCCTTATCCAAAGACACAGCTTTGCTTTAATCTATTAGTTTAGTCTATTTAAAAACCTATTTATATAACTGCACAGTTATTTATGTAGCTAGAACTTTACTTTTTAAGGGCACAGTGAATACTTTCAGGATATTAACCAGCATTGTGTTGTTCACAGACCTCCATTGCTTGCTACGTTTTCATCTGGAAATAAAAGCAGGGGCTAAACATGGCTAAGGGTCCTTCAGCTGACCTTTCTGGAGGACAGTAGCCTTCTGAGTACCCGGAGTGTATCTCAAGGGGGTTAGATAATCGATGACTTGTCTCTACATGCTGCCAGTGGAGAAGAGGTTTCTCCTGGCCTAGCCAATGCACCTTCTCCTGGACCATGGAAACTTCTTGATCATACCTCACTTCCAAAAGGATGTTTACAGGAGGGCACAAACGTAACAGAAGCTGCGAGGGTCTGTATCGATAAATCAGTCACACTCACTACTTTGTCATTAGATAAATATAAATATCTTTGTGTTACGATATTTTGCATCACATTGAAGAATCATATTAGGATGAAGTCATTCGCATTGTTGTTTAATATATTCAGTGTCCATATTCCTTTCCTGCATGGATTATGTGGATGCTGATGTTGACACCTCCTGTGAAATGCTGATGTTAAGCAATACATGTGGTACATAAAAAAAGTTCAGTTAAATTACATGCAGCTAAACACCTTGTATCCATCCATCTATCCATCCATCCATCATTCAAGACCTCTTTTCCAGTAGCTTGGAATAATCCTTAACTAGTGTTGGGCGGTATACCGGTTCATACCGAAAACTGTTTTTTATTATTGTTATGATGTGATTTTTTTCTTATACCGCAATACCGGTTTAAATAGCCTACACAACATTCAGAAAGTGGCACAGCTGGAAATTGTTTAAGGGGGGGACCTTTTTCACTGCTGCACCGCTAAAAATGTACTGCGAAAGATCAGAAACAGAAGATATAGCTGAGCTTGAGTTGAAAATGAGACACTGGGGTTGTCAAAAAAATCGATTCTCAGATACTAATCGATATTAAAAATTACTATCTGATTAGATGTTCATTTTCACCATTATTGATACCAACAGTGCGGTTTTCACCTAATTCGCCCATTCGCGCTGGTTAACAAAAAATATTAGTGATGTGCCATACTACAAGATTTGGTATCGATCCGATACCAAGTAAATGCAAGGCAAGTATCGCCGATACAATACCGTTATCGATACTTTTTAATAATTAAGGTGGATGCATCATCAAATTGCTTGATTTTTTATAAATTAGTTAAAGCCCAGGACAGAATTTGGGCAAAGTTTATATTTGCTATCTCTGCTGTTTAATTATTGCGAGCATGGCTCAGTGACCCGCTATTGCAATACTTTATTATAAAAATTATAGTGTGTGCCTGTGCGCGCGCATGCAAGTGAGCCCGTTTGCTTGCCTGGCGCCTCTGAGTCAAGTGACATCTGGCTGCGGCAATTGAGAGCAGCAGCGAATTCAGGAGAGAAACTGAAGTATCGATCTCATTTAACTGGTATTGATCAATATCAATGCCAACATTACGGATATTATTGATACTTGGATCGATCCGCCCACCACTAACACACATACCGAGTTGGCCGAACATGGCATATGCTGCAATTGAAGGCTCTTTGCAAGCTGCTTTAGTAAAAAAAAGAAAACGCAAAAGTGCCATTTGGATGTATTTTGCAGACGAGCATGGAAAGGCTAAGGAATGTCGATAAGCCTCTATGCAAACAGTGCTACAAAGTTGTGGCGACGATGTCCAGTAGCACGTCAAACCTGGCGAAGCATCTTAAAGACCGACATCCCAGTCTTCATGAGAAATTTCATGAGGTCAGTAAAGCTGCCGTTCCAGCAATACTGAACTATTAAACACTTATCAAAAATGTTAACTTGGCCGGCGCACACCTTAACATTAGCCGTTTATCTTTAAGCAGCTAGCCAACAAACACATTAGGCGAATGTTATCATTAAGGTAGCGGATAGGCGCAATGTCTAATAATAAAATAATATAGTTAATGTGGGAACAATGCAAAAACGTTAAAACAAAAATGTGTCCTGTGAAATCCTGTAAAATGTGGTAAACACCCAGTCATACTTAAAAAAAAATATATACCGTCGTATACTGTGAAACCTATATATCTTTGAAAAATACCGTGATATCAATTTTTGGTCATAACACCAAGCTCCTGGGTCATACCGCCCAGATCCTTACCAACAGGTTGATGAATAAGACATTCCCAGCTGATCATCACACCTTCCACCCCCCCTCCCAAAAAAAAAAAAAATTAATCTACCAAAGGGAAATTGCAAAGATGCATTACATGGGTATATTCTTTGTTTTTTAAAGTATGATGTCGTTTAAAAAGACGCTTGAACACCCAGTCATTGCTTCCCAGGAGAATCTGCAAGCCCACCCTGCCACCTCTAAGGGCATTGTCACCCTTGCCGATCGCTGCTCTTGGACACCGGGCTGTGTAGGTAATAGACGACCGGCCGGAGCCTTCGGTCTCAGCGGTGAATCACTCCTCATGGCTGCTCTCGGCTTTTCTGAGGGAAACACTGACTCATCCTCCCTACCCTGCACTTTGCCTCTTTCTCCCTTTTTTTAATTAATATTATTTATCTGTTCCCCAGCTCCGGAAATTGGGCCGAGCAGAGACCTGCATTCAGGCGGCCAGCTGGAGGCCCTCGAGTGGCTCGTCTCTCCAGGACCCTTTGTGCTGCGCCGCGGCGCCGCTGGGGAAGAGTGTGCGGCAGGCGCTCTCTATGTTGCCACGGACACATGGGCCCCAGACTGACATTCACCACGCCCACGCGTAATTGCTCTCAACCCCGTTTCAATCATGGCGCTATTCAAAGCCCGTCCCCTTTCTTGCCCTTTGTCCTTCACGGCACCTAACATGCGTGTGCTGGCGTGTGCATATGGACGCGTGCACTAGCGTTCAGCGCGTTTCCTTCAGCATCCTTGTTTTCATTTGAGGTGCAAATTGCAAAACGTTTGTTGACCATGTATTGCACCCAAATGGCTTACCCTCAACTAAAGTATTAAATCAGATATGCTTTAATAAATAACACAGTACTCTAGCTTTCTCTAGTCTTTATTTAGAATTGAATTTTGCTCATCGTACTGTAATAAACACACAAAAGTCCGCATTGTCACAGGCGTAGAAAAACATGGCGTTCAAATATTACTTTTACATTGAAACAGACGCCTTGAGATTTCTGTAAACTGAGCTATCTATGCATTTTTGTCAGTAAAGTTTTGCTTTAAGCCTTAGTCTGGTACCCACTTCTGGCATTAGATCTAATTGGTGTTCCATAAATTGTATTAAAGAACACAAATACAGCTTTAAAATACAGCATCAGTCAAAAGTCTGAATTCGCCTACTAAAAATCATTGGTGACAGATGACTTGACCCCCACGATCTTCCTGACCTAAACCCTTTAGAGCTGGTTTGGGGTGAGTTGGATCATTGAGTAAGAGCAAGGTAGTCAACTTATGGCCAGAACTTATGGAAGCTCCTTCAGTACTGTTGGAGAAGCATTCCAGGGGGCTACATCTAGGAGCTGTTTGAAAGAATGCCCAGGGCCTGCAATGCTGCCATTGAAGCAAAACAGGGCTTTTTTGAAGAGGCTAAAATTTGAGAAAATTTTGAGATGCTGATCACTTCTCCTGGTTGTTGTAATATATTATATGTATTAATTCATTGCCTTGAGGCCTTTTACTATAATGTGAATAACATGGTTAAAATATATCAAATGCTTTAAAAGCAGGTGTGTCCAGACTTTTGACTAGTACTGTCATGGACTTGAGCAGAGAAGGTATGAGAAGGTATGAGGACAAGGCATGGAGCAGACAGGAAGAGAATGAGGATGACCCACTAGCGGCTCACAAGAACACGTGGGTTTATTAAACAAAATTGAACATACTAAGAACACTACAAAATAAAAATGGACCACGAGGGGTCAAAACTAAAAGGGATAAACAAAGACTAATAACAAAAGGGTCAGGGCAACAAGTAGCAGGCAGAGTGCAAATAATAGAACCATCAACATCAATGACTCCAGGGGGGGGTTTTTTGTATGTGGATTACTCGTTTAGCCGGATGTAATTGTTGACAATTTGGCATGATCCTGGATCTGTTGGTTTCCAAAGTCTTGCTCGGTGTGTTGTCATAGCAGCATATCCAAATCCTCAAACCTGCTTGGAGCAGGTTTGTTCTACATAAACAAACACACACTTAATCGGTGTTTGTGCATGGAAATCCATTCAGTCATGGCCTCGCCAGTCATGGATGAGCGACCAATTGCAATCGGTGCACAAATAAGAAGGGAATTTCAAATTTAGAGGGTTTTGTGCGATCCGCAGGATGATATTCTTTTCAAAAGATACCGTTTCAGCCAAGATGGAATATTATATTTTAAATATTTATTAGCTTCGTATAGTAGAAGTCCAACGGGCTCTCACAGCCATTCAGACAATGTGCATTGCCTTGAGATATTTTGCAAGTGGCACTTTTTTGTATACTGTAGGTGATGCGGAAAATATATCAAAGAGTACAGTTTGCCAGGCGATTCGCAAAGTCTGTTTGGGCCTGAAATATTTCCTTCGGGTTTTCATTGTTTTTCCCGGACACCCGCAGGCAATTAAAGAGGCGTTTTATGCCATTGCAGGTAATGTACAGTATACGCAATAAAATTACAGTTCTATAAAGAATTTAAAAATCATACTAATATTATCATTACCCAGAATTTCCAAAGGTTTTGTCTGCCTTCTACATATGTGAGGCATGTAACGATGAATCGCAAATCGGTTAAAAATCGATGTAAATGTATGACAATTTAAACCGGCTGATGTGGAAAATGAATTGCTACTTTAGGAGTACTTCACAGTACTTTAACAGAAAAACTGGTGTAATATTACATTTGATTTCACGACGTCAGTTTGACGTCAGATGTCACTGCATATTCAAATTGACGTCGAGAAAAGCATAGACAAGACAAAAACTGCGTGCAAACACTGTAAACAACTGATAACACACACAAATAACACAATGAACATGTTTTAGAATGTCCACCGGCACCACAGTGAGCTGAACGAAGATTATTACCAAACCATGCTAAAAAGCTGCACGTGCAAGCCTTAGTTTATTAGATTTTTTTTTTTATTTGGGTTTTTTTAAAACAGTATTTTATTCAATTTCAGTTGCACTGTTAAGAAAATGACACATTTTGCACAGTTTAGAAAGATAAATAAAGGAATATTTTTGAATAAATTTGTCTGCAGCTCATTCTGTTATTTCTGTGAGAAAATTGTATTGTGAGAATCATGAATCGTATCGAATCATCAGTTGAGTGTATTGTTACATCCCTAATATATATATATATGAATGAAATGTCGTGTTTACCAGTTTGAAGTATATTTTTGTTCTTCACTTTAACTTAATTGTTCCTATGTCCTGCATAATTGTGCTTGTATTTGATCTGTAATTATGACAATAAGATAGTAATGAAACATTGGAAACGTAATTCTACATTCAAGTGATAAATACAAGAACTAAAAACTACTTATACATTTGTCGGACACTTTTTGCCAGCCGTCTTTCATGGTTTGGGCTGCTTTTGATGTGTTTCCTTTAGTACATATTAAATCTTTGAATTCATATTACCCCTCTAATAAAAGGTCCTGCTCGGATTGCGTGAAAAATTCCCCCCTGTTTTTTGACATTTTGCGGAAGCCAATGAGAGACTTGCTGATCAAGTTTTCTAGACTCGATATATATGGGCTTTTCAAGCAGCGTGGGCGCATGCAATCATCTCGGATCAATGGATCCAGCTAGACTAATCTACTACACAGCTGTGTTTGAAAAACCAACTTATCCTGGATTATTTTCACCGGCATTAACTCATCCAAGATGAGGCATCTGATCTCGGATGATTTAAGCGATGTACGGAAAATACCCCCCAGGAGGAACAGAACAGGATCAGGAACTTAAATACAAAAGGTTAACAAGGATAATACAGGACAGGTGAAAACAATTAACCAAGCGGAGAGGGTGCAGGACGACGAGCAATCAGGGTAGAACACACAAGGACTGGCACAAGAAAACAGGCAACAGGTGGAACTAATGATTAACTCAAGAAACTAAACAGGGATACTAAGAACTGACAAAGAAGGAAAACAGGATCTAACACGGAGGAATAAGAAAGACAGGTAAAACACAACCAAGGCACAAAGCAAGAAACCAAAACAGAAAACAAACCACAAAATGAAACCAATGCAACACAAGGGAACAAAATACAAAAACACAGGAGGCGGGATGTGAACACACAACAGAGCCATATGGCCATCTGGGGAGCAGGGAAAACACACTGAAGACTTGGACAAACGGGCGCTGACCCTGACTAGCACTGTACTTCAGTCCTAGTCTCGTGGAAAGATAGAACAATTAAAGTAAAATAATTCTTAATATAATTGACTTTCATAATGTAACACCTAACAAATTTACAGGTTTTAATTAGCTACTCATGAGAGTAAGTTAATAACATCATCTTTTCCTAAGTACTGTATTCTGTTTATTTTACTCTATTTTACTTTTGATACATTACAAATGACACTGTACACTGTTTCATTTTGTTGCTTTTTGCATTTTTCTTATTTTTTATCATTTGCAGATGTCAGACACACTGGGCTCATTGAACTGTATTCAAACTGCAGACTTAGTATGAAATTTCAATAGACACCGTTTTTTGGAAAGCCAATAATTAAGTTTTGAAAATTTTCCAGTTCCTCTTTAACAACTTCTAGATCCATCCAATACAGGGTCACAGCCAGTCTGGAGCCCATCCCAGGATGGTGTGAGACACTGTAAACCCTGAAAAAGATGCCAGTTGGCTCACTGGACACACGCACGCACACAAGCATTGTTCAAAGACATAAACGTAGTTAATCTTTTAAAATTTCTGTGAGGTACCTGAGGGAAACCCATGAAAGAACAGTAATAATGTGCCGACACTGACTTTGGAGCAGCTGTTACACATCCCTCCAGCAGCCGTTACACATCCCCCCCACCCACCGTTGCTTTGATCCCACTGTAATCCTGAAACGTCACCTTTGGCAGCACTTTCCTCCCTTACACCTACCTTTTAGAACCTCTATGACGGCAAGCAGTGATGATCACATGATGAAACCAGGCAAAGACTCGCCAGTTGGTGGACTTCCAGTGTGCTCTGCCACTAACCAGACCTGGGCAGAGAGGGCAGAAGATGAGAGAAGGATAATACCTACACCCCCCCCCCCACACACACACACACACATCAGCCCCCTTTTATTTCCAAAATACAAAGACAAAAAATACAGAAACAAAAATACTTGCTTCAAAATTAAACTGGTCTCACACCGAATGAATTAATCCAGCATAGTCTTGCAAGACTCCCAAAGCCCTGAAGCAACTGCCTCTTTTCTGCAGAAGCGCATTTGGTACGTGACACCAGAGAATGATTTTAAGCCTAAATCATTATTCTCAATCTGTCCTTTTCCAACGTACCAAGCACACAAGATGAGAAATGTGTAGGTAAAGCACCCTTATATCAACACTGCAAAAAAACCCAAAAAAGCCCTAATTATAAATTGAAGCGGACAAAAGCGTGACGTGGATGAGGCTGCAGCTCCATGAGCATTTTGAATGGAGGACAGATTACTGGCCAACAATAGACGAGGGGGACCGGTGACTGTGGAGAAGCTCTGAATCTATGACGTGAGTGAAGCTGGCGTTTCAGTAACCATGGAAACAAGCACACTCAGCCACCAATGTAGACATATACACCAGCGTGCTGTTTTACATCAGCGTGAGCTACTCTCCACGGCAAAGGTAGAATGAAAAGGTGTCTTTAGTACTGCCGGTTGGAAACCATAGCGACAAGGCCGTGAAGCCGCACGTCAACATAGCCTGGATGCCAGTGGGTTATATTATGACAAAATATATATTATCAGCTGATCTAGAGACTGCACCTTCAGCTGGGTCATTTCCCCTGTTTTCCATAAAATATTTATTCATTCCTTACACTGACAGTCATTTAAAGGATTCGGGCTATGCAAAGTTTTATCAAACATCGGAAGGGTGTATAATGCTTGAGAATCAGGGATTGATTGGCGTTTACTTAGAGAGCCAGATTGTTTCAGCGCGCTTTGATGGTGACAGCAGTGCCGTTTCACAGCACGCTCAGCCTGATACATCTTTTATTTAGCTCTGTGAATGCATAATTACATGGTTTTTGCAGGGATTCTCCCAATAAACTTGACAGCGCAGTCAATAATGTAATGCAATACACTGTGTTTATGCAACATCAGAACATGGAGCAGACCAATATTTTTGGTCATTATTTCAATTATATACACAATTTAGTAAATTAGACACCATAATCTTTTGCCAGTGTCTAGGTATTAATTCACCCTGTATTATCCCAGTTGACTGCACTTAGTTAGTATCTGGTTATACAATGTGCATATGCATTGTGCTTCCAGTCTGGAATGTCTGGTCGTACATGTCAGTCCTGCAGTTGGAGGACGAGAGAAGCAGAGCTTTCTGCTACCAAGTAGTGGTTCTGCTGCTCATTGCTGCCCAGAATCTCCCAGGGTAACAGTATGGAGGGAGAGTAGGCGATCATGCCTCAGGGTAGCACAGTCTCCCTGCCAGCTCACCCAGATGCCCTCCAAGGCATATTCTGAAGGCTGAAAACCAGGGTCTCTCACCTCAACAGCATCATGCCACCAAATTACAACCATTTCCTCTGGGAGGGGCCGAGGGTTTTGTGAGGTTCAGCCAAACATAAACCCTAAACTCAAGCCTTGACAAGCTGGTAAATTCTACTTGCTTAGCAGGTTTTGTTGAAGTTTTGACCTGGATTAATGTAAATGCCAAACATGGCACAAAAAACACCAAGTGTTGCACTATACTGGGAAGAGCTAGGGATTATTTGCCTTCATAAAATGTAAAAATAAACAAAAACATGTTCATTTAATGGGAGATTCATAATAATTCATTGCTGCAGACTGATATGCATGGTGCCAATTTTCACAAAACTTGCACCCAGAATGAGAAACTCTCACAGCACCAAATGGGATCATCCTGCAGGTGTGATGGTGATAGAGCCTCGCCATTCCCCACCTGCAATAGGGGAGAGATTGTGGCTATCGGCTTGGCGACCTAGAGGCACTGCAGGCAGAGCACAGAGCAGGCAGTGCTGGGCCACTGTGTGAAATACAAACCACACAGCAGCGCTGGCTATGGCTATAGTGCTCAGATCCCCACCTGTGCCTCCATGATCAATAAATGACTTCATTTCAGCAACATCATTCCCAGATTATCTTCCCACCTTTTTATCCCATAACCACACACAGAAATTCTGCCTTTCACTGTAGGTCTCATGTTAAACTGCACGTCACTCCTTTCACTGCACGTCACATGTTAAAATTTAGCCTGAGCCACTAAAACTTTACATCACTGTACGGTTTAGTGAAAGGGTTTGTAATGTTTCTGAAATCCTACTGTTTAATACTCAGTGTCTCGAGTGTACCTTAAAGAGTTACCCTTCCTTCCTCTCTCCAGTCCAGTAAATCTGCATGTTTTTCCAAAGACTTGTTTGAACAGATTGGGGTTGTTGCATGAACTTCTGTGTGAATCTGCAGTGGGATCTATTTGATGCAAGGTACTATGCTTATTTTGTCGCTGTTTACCAATTTGTTGTTTTGCTGCCATGAAAGCAAATAATCTGAAGGAAGCGCTTTTCCTGAACATGTCCTGTCCTAATCCCAGCTGTAGCAATAACAGAAATAATTAAACAGTTTTATAAGCAATAAAAAAAACTTTCACTGCAAACTGCCACATTCAGATCTTATGCCTTATGCACTGACAAAATGTTAAACTTCTCCACAAGGCATCCGTGCAATGAATAAAACATTTGCGCATTAATCTGTTTCCCGCCAGTCTCAATTTTTATTGTATAATCAAAATGAATAATTAAATTCATCAGTCACTAGCAGATCTATCACTTGCTAAACCATTAGTCTGTTTTTTTCCCTCTGGAAAAATTTGGCTTCTTTAACATTATATGGTTACTTCAAATGCTTTAAGTATACACAGCACATACCGATATAATACATACACATATAGTATATGTTTATATAGAGGACAAGCTCAGTAGTATACAGCCAGTGGGTAGGCTGTTCCCAGCTGAGGCATCTGATATCATAGAGCAATATTAGACTGCAAACAAATAAAGAAAATTAAATTTGAGTCAAATAGCATATACTGAAGTAAATGTCACATGGCAAACCTTGAAATGTAAAGTATACCTTTATAGAAAAAGAGAATGAATTAATAATAATAATTTAAAAAATCATCCACAATGGACTGTTACATTTCTAGATGGTTCCACCCTCTCCGGTGCAGTTGGCCAAATAAAAACCATTAGTTGCGGGTGTCTAGAGCAGAAGGGTCTCTCTCCCATACAGCCGCACTTGGATGAGCATCATGAAAAGCTGAATGAACATCGGCACGGCAAGCTGATGTACGCGGCCGAGGACAAGAGAGGACAGGCCAGGAGCTGCGTAAACGCTGCCCCCCCCGGAGAGCTGCCTCTGTTTATTGCGATGCATCATTCGCGTGCAGCAGGTGAGATGTAAGTGTGCGACCTGAGTTAGCTGCGGAACCATCTGCGGGTGCGCACGCGGCAGCAGGAGCAGACTGCACGCAGACGGCCAGACGGAGCTGCACAGACGATAGACTAGAGCATCACTGGACCGGACTGCTATCGGAGGATGGGGGGCGGGGGGTCCCAGGTGCCTTCCCCTGACCTCCCCAGATGCCCCCTAAACAAATGGATGATGGTGGGCCAGCGAGGACATGGCGCCTGCTTACCTCTGCACACGGAGGAGCGAGCGGGAGCAGCGGCAGCGGCAGCAGAGGAGATTCCTGCAGCATCATTAGTATTCACATCACAGAGAGCGGCGCTGAGCGGGCAGCCAGCCCTGGGAGCGGCGCAGGAGTCAGCCTTCCCTCCTGACGCACGGTCAGGTCAGGACCGTGCCCCCCCCGGCCCGGCACACACCCCTCCAGCACCTCTCGCTCCTGCCCTCGGCCAGCAGTACAGGCAGCTTCACCTGCTCCTTCTGTTATCCCTGCCAAGCGTCACTCCGTCTCGGGGAGGCTGGATCCCAAGGCCGCCTCGGGCTCGCCGAGTCTCTGTCCTGTTGCCACGGCAATGGGGGGAGAGCAAATGAGTAAGAGAGGCGAGATGGGGAGCACACTCCTGGAATCACGTTGCATCTCGGAGTAAACCCCCCCTTCAAGCACCCCCCCCCCCATCAAGCCCCGCCCCCAGTACCAATCTGCTGCGGTCTTTTTGTCCACCTCTCTGATTAAATTATATGTGCTCTGTTCTTTCCTCTCCATCATTCTCTTCCACGTTCTCTTTCTTTCATTCTCTCTATCCATTCTCTTTTAATATCAATGATTTGAATGATGGAAACCATATGAAAGCTCTCTCACCCTCCCTCATTTTTTCGTGCTTCTCTGTACCTGCTGTCCTGCTCTCATTCTCTCTCTCTCTCTTTCCCTCTCTCTCTCTCTCTCTCTCCCCCCCCCCCCCCCCCAGACACATGTGAATAGAATAGAAAAGAGGGTGAAACATGAATGAAAAATACATGAACACAGTGCTGTCCCGGATGTGTCCTTTCCACACAGCCCCTAATGCAAACGCGCACACATGCACTTTTTCTCCCCAGAGTGCAGGATTATCTGTTCGCATTTACTGCTCAGTAAGTAAGATTGTGTTACAGTTAGAATCCCTGTATGCCAGCGAAAACGCCTCAGATTTTGGTATCAAAGCCCCTGTACTGTCCCGCTGAGGCTGACTCTCAGCACACATGCAGCGTTTAGCAGGAGTAAATGCTGTTAAATTCTCCCTCAACACAACATTTTGTGCCTATAAATGAATTAATTACAGCTACCTCCTAACATCAGCAACCCAGCCTAACCACGTTAGCAACAAGATTTAGTGTGAAATTGGTACAGGGGGAAGCCTTCATCATGTTCTCACATTTCAAAGTGAACTACACTTATCAACTAGCTGCCTGACATATACATTAAAATGTAAATGTTACTGTGACCACTCGTAGAGACGCGGTGTGTCATACTTTGCTTAAAGTAGAATAGTTTCTTGATTGCAACAAACACTGCAGAAATCTCCTCAGACTGTTCTGTCTAGCTGCATTTGTTGCTAAACTGCTTCAAACACCATGCAAAATGTGGGAACTTCTTAAAATATTTTTTATGCATTAATAAGCATGTCTTAAGCAGTATATGTAACTAACATATGAGAAGAATTTGAGATACCTCCATAACTAAACATTATAAATGAATTAATTTGGGGAAAGTCACAATTTCTTACAAGTGAATGAGTTCAGCACAAAAAGAATGAATATAAACAAGACTATACTCGTGTTCATGAAATATAAAATTATTTCTAAAATAATTTCTTCCTATTAACACACCAAAATATCATTGAGGGTATGAGGCAAGGCTATTTAACATACGTCTGTCTTTAGCACCCCCAAGTGGCAGACATTGAGAACAGTCACCAAGAGTCCAATCAATCTGAGGGTCTACAGTGCAAGATGCTACATAAAACAAAAAACACTAAGCAACAATACTTTCAGCAAACTTTTGTCTGCATGATATTTGATCACAAATATTGAGCAAAAAGAAGACCATTGAATTTCAGGCTGCAAAACCCCCTATCAGTAGTGTAATTATGGTGTATATCCTTCATTCCATTTTGGTATACATATTTATATTTCCTTCTTTCAAAAAGCTGTTATGGAAGATGGGTAGGTAAGTGTACGGATCTCCTTTAGAATACAAACTTTTTTCCCTCTGTGAACACTGCCACACACATGCCAAATGTGTGTTTGTTTCTAATGTCCCGTTTATCTCGTTTCACATACGGAAAAGGCACCCATATCTAATGGCTCAGCGATAATGAGGCTTTTGCAGTAGTTCCACCCGCACCCTAGAGATCCACCAGAAAAGAGTCCCACGCCCAGGGCCACAACAAACTGTGTCTCTCCATTAATGGCTGGAATTATGTTATGGGGGTAGGTCGGGGGTTCTGGACTGCTTAGGAAATCTGCATAAACAAAACCACAGCACAACATTAAAGAGAGCAACAGAGCAAAGTGGTGCCCCAATTCAAAGTTCTTCCCCTCTGTGCTTGCTGAAGTTTATCCAGCATAAAGGGGTCAATGGCAGGGCAGGATCTTAAAAATAAGATTTTGTGGCAGAAAACAGAAGAGCTGATGACAATCATGACAGAAATCGAAGCAGAGCCATTGACATTCCAGCAGATGTAGGAAGGACAGATAAGAAGCAGGAGTCACCCATCTGGCTTAGGCAGCTAAACACACTGTACGGGAAAAGGGATGGTGTGCAAAGAATGATAGAAGACCATATTTTAGAAGTGGGGGGTGTGATGTTCACCTCTGCCAACAATGCAAAACAGAGCAGTGATGGTGCAAGGCCAGTACCACCCAAACAGGGGCATTTGACTTTAGAAGAGAAAAATGAACTGAGTTATCTGCATTAATTTTTTTCCTGCCTCTGGTTCAGAGAGTTTAATTCAAAATGAAGAGCTAATTTCCAAAACTTACTCAGTGAGACCACTAATAACCAAAAGTCAGGCTTCCTCCTATGTTACAGTGTTGAAAACCAAAACCCACAATCCAGAGGTAAGCCAGTGAAGAACTTTTTTTTAATTTCCAAAACTCACGAAGTTCACAGACATTTTCTCTAAAACATACTCCAAGGAATCATAAAAGTTAAGTTCAAATTCAGCATTACTAATTTGCAAAGCAGTTCAGTGGCTATTATTATCCTGTACATTGTACAAACAAGTGTCTTTGCAGTAACCTATTCGGGTATGAAGTCAACTTCCTGTCTGCTGCTCATATCATTTGTGACCAAATTTTGCCTTTGTCACTACAGCAAACAGCAGACTTCCACTCTAGCAACATGTGTGGTTACATCAAAGAACACATTTCAGCAACAATAGAAACAAAGTCAGTAATGTTTTGCATGGTTAGATTAAATTATTTTTAACCTGAACTTCTTTTCCACACAGATTCAATCTTTGTTCCAGAAACAGACACTACATTTGCTCATTAGTTAGTTTCAGGCACTCATGCTACTGGAACTAAAGTATTTATTTTTCTGGGTAATTAAATCACCAGCTTTGCTTGCTTCAGTTTACTTTTTCCCAAAATAACACCCACGATTAGATCCTGTCCTTCTAGGCTAATGATATTGCAAAGACTGGTCTTACATTTTTTCCATATTCACTCATGAAGCAAACAGTTCTTTCAATATAAATTTAACTACACTTTTCAAATTTAGCCTATACTGTATGTGCTGGTCCCAATACAGTCTGCTTTTCGTTTTTAATTCATACTACGTAAGTCAAAGCATCTCTGTAAAGTGGAAAACAATTAAAGTAGACACTGAAACGCTCTTTTTCCATTGTGCACTTATTGGAGCTTATCTAGAAAGTGGTTTGCAACCTCACTTCCTTTTTAGCAATGCAAGTATGCGGGTTCATTTAAGAAGGACTCCGTAGATGCACGGCTATAACTTATATCCGGATTTTCGTTTTCAACTTCTCAATACCGGTCTTCCAGTCACGATCGCTCCACCCACAGAAAACCAAAACTGTTATCGTCTATCCCTTAATGAAACTGTCTCCGTAACGGTGCGGACCTGCCACAAGCACAGCTTGCAGGACAGCGACAGAAAGTAAGAAAAAGAGGGACAGGAGGAAGCAAACGCGTTTAGTACAATGCCAACACAAAACAAGTAAGCCGTGACCTTCAGGCAAAAATGTTGGGCATCACGAAGTTAAGAAGTGTCTCGCTGAAGGGATTGTTTGTAATCTCTGTGCTTTTAAAGGTAAGTGTTCACATTTAACTTAGCTGTGTGATGTACAAACTCTTCACGCATGTCAGATTTCGATGCACCTGTTACATCAGACATGACCTGATTGCATATTACTTGTTTTACAGTGAAGTTTTATGATTCAGTTCAGCATTCAGGATGACTTAAGTGCCTTTGAAATTGCGAAATACCGTTGCGATGAATGAGAGTCACCTTATGATGCTGCGGTTGTCATTATGTAGCATTTTTTTCGGGAACACTGATGAATCTTATTGAAACTGTGGCGAACAAATATTAATGTGATATACGGATTTCTTTGTAGCTTTTACCATAAAATAAAATAAAATTAACCAATTCAATACACTTGGAAGGCCTACGCTGTAATTGTATAAGAACTTATCCATCCATTTTCTAACCGTTTGTCTAGCACATGGTCGCGAATATAGTTAATTCAGCAAGCAATATCTGTTATAAAAGCAAGCGTGTTTAGTGGAAGCATGTGGAAAAATGGTACTTGAGAGCAGGTATTTTAGATTCACTAAATTATTATGCAAATAAAAGAGTTACATAGAGAATATCATATGAGCAGTCCCCCAGGTGCGCCCCCCCCCCCACTTTTCCATTGGTTCAGGGTGATGTCAATCATAGAAATAAACACCTGAAATAAACAATTATTATTATTATTATTTTCTTGAGCAGTTCATGATGGCAGTCATCTCCTCCCCTCCTCACACACACATTTTTCTGTTAGCTGTGATCATTTATATTGCGTTTTAGGTTTTAATCATAACCACTCAGTGATATCAACAACTTATTAAAAAGGGGATTTTGATGTTCTCATTATAATTGATACTTGAGATGCTTAAGGTTATCGTAATGAAATGTGAAAATGAACTCGGTGCTTCTTTTCTATGCATTTGCATGGTATCAGACAATAAGTCGGCCATCAACAAATGACAGCTGTTTGAAGTTGTAAGTTTCTTTTTATTATGCGTGTTTGTGTGGCATGTGCATGAGATACAGTAATATCTGCGATCAGCAAGTATGTTTTCCACTCTGGACAGAGTATTATAAATTAGATTTTATGTAATTTATATTATCCGTATTTTTTTTTACCAGGTCATATTCTGAATAGTGTTTTGAATGTCTGTAAGCTGTATTGGTCTATCTAAAAACTCTCTGTGTTATTTACATGCAGAGAGGAGGTTTTCATAAAAAAAAGAGGAAAATGGCGGGTATGTACAGTAAATGAGTGACTGACGGTAATGGCACCTTCTCAGTCCGTAACTGCAGCTCCAGCAAAGGAGCATCTCTCCAGTTCATGCAGCATTTGGAGGCTTTTACAGATGACTGGTCAAAAAACATGAAACCCCAGAAAGCTTTTTATTTTTCTTTAGGATTTCAAATGTATAAGGTTTAATGTTTTGAATTATTCAGAAAATGATGAGTAAGGCTTTTAACCTGGGTTCTAAGGAAAATATAAATGTGAAAGATCTGATTTGGAAAGAGAAAAATATATCTGATATGTAAAGAATATGGTGTGTTAACACTTAGAGATGGTATCATATACGCCCACACTGCACTGGAAGACATACCCCCACACTGCACTGGAACACATACCCCCACACTGCACTGGAACACATACCCCCACACGGCACTGGAACACATACCCCCACACGGCACTGGAACACATACCCCCACACTGCACTGGAACACATACCCCCACACTGCACTGGAACACATACCCCCACACGGCACTGGACCATATACCTCCACACTGCACTGGGTCATATGTCCCCACACTGCACTATTTACTGTAAGTGCCTGCCTTTGTTCATTTCCTAAGTGAGTCATTGTGAATGTTACTGACTGTTTGTTCCTCTGATCTACTGTCCAGTCTATAGTTTTGCTTTGTTTCTTAGTTGTGCTTTTTATTGTTTTAGTTAATCCAGTACGAGGTCTATTCCCTGTTTGTGTTCTGACCTCTTGTGGTCCTTTTGTCTTGTAGTTCTACCCTGTGTCCAGTTTCTTTAATAAACCCTTTTTTGTCTTGGAATGGCAAGTGGATTGTCACCTTCCTTTCCCCGCCTGCACCATGCCCCGCATCTGTAACACTTAATAATGTTAAATTCTGAGTGAATTGCAAGCTTGGATCTGCTTGACAATGGTACAGGAGGGAAGGAAACTGTGCGATACGTTTGTGTGGATACCGATTAAACGTTACTGCCATGAGTGAGATGATGTGTATCCAACAGCTATTAGATAGTTTTGCAAGTAAAATAAATAATGCAGCAACTTGCTATCTTACGTATTGTGCAAAATCAACTGCTGGCATTGAATTATGTAGACAGATGGAAGTAGAAATATAGAAAAATGAGATAGGGTAACTTTGGTGAATATGATTATCACTAATTATTATTTATTTCAATTCTGGATGTATTTATGCATTTTGTGGAAGTGGAAGGGCTTGAAGTAACCTCTGACCTTTCATGTGTCCCATGTGTCAGTTTAAAAGATATTGGGATCTGAAATTAGCCCCGCAGACAGTATCTGACCTTCGAATTTGCATGTGGTTATTTTATTGTCACCTTGTTTCTGCTCTTTGATTACACGATTGGTGCATGACAAATAAAGAATTCTCGATTTAGTTCTTTTAGGTTTCTGAATTGCAGATAAAATCAGGGTTGGGGGCATTCTGGAATGCATTCATAAATTCCAATACAAATCTGTACATGGAATTGAATTTGAATTTCAGGGAGATTTAAATTCCTACTGCAGATCCTTTTCCTGATTTGGATTGGAATTGATGAATGCATTCCAGAATGACTCCAGCCCTGGATGAAATGATCCACCAGTGATGAACAGAAGTATGAAATCATCCTAGCTGAATGTACTGTGGACAGGGGCCTCGGAGGGGCATGCATAGTATCGGCAAGTGCAGGGGGGCCATAAATTCAGAAAATTACATGTAAAATGTGCTTGAGGGCCCAAGGTGACATATTGTCAGGGGGCCAAGAATTTTTAGGTAAGCACATGGCTGCAGAGAAAGGAGAACTTGAAACACTGAGCTGAATGTATCTGCTGTAATGTGAAGTAAACCATGCTGGGACAGGGGGCTGCTCTCCGTAATACTGCCTTGCCCCCCTTTCCTGTTATTAGAGCAGCACCTGGGTAGCAGGCCTAAAACAGGCACTGCTTCATTTCTTAGCTGCTGACACTGAGACATGCAAAAAAACACCGGCCACTGAAACATGGAAACATGCAAAATACAACAGCCACTTGCCAATTTTTGATTTTTTTTTTTTTCTTTTTTAGTGTGTCATGAAAAATCTTTCTTACTCCCTCTTGTCAGTACAGCTACTGGATCAAGTGCTTGAAAACTGATTGAAAATCGGGAGTGCTTGCACTGGTTCAGTACAGTCAGGTTTGCAGACATTGTAAACATCTATGGGTTGATGCAGAAACATTCGCTGATTGATTTGACCCCTCCCCGTCCTTACAGAGCCTCATTTTACCGTGGTACAACCTATTTCCAACAATAAGGGAAACGGGGCAAAGTTTGTTTTTTTTACCCATTAACAAATATCATCTTATATCTCAGAAAACATTTCCCTCAAAAGGACAAAATGTGGGGGGCGATTTATTTTTTGATTATATTTACACTGCCATTCAGACGTTTGCAAACATTCAGAGCTTTTTATGTTTTATTACATTGTAAGCACAATAAACAGAATAAAAAGTTCCAGAATGGAAGTTCATTCAGAAAAGATGTTAAACAAATGAAAGGACCGCATATATAAAAAACCAGATAAAAGTTTTTCAAGACTATAACTGAACAAATTGATTTTGTTAATTAAAGACTCAAGGTTCAGTACTGTGCTAAAGTCCTCCCCTAAAGTTATTCCAGTATTTACAGTAATCACCAAACATACCCATGCATTGTTTGACTAGCACACCTTGTTTGGCTAGTCAATATCTCATCCAGTAATTTAACTAATCAAATCAAATAATTAATTGAGTTGATGGTGAAATTTAACAAATGGCCGTGTTTTTCTAGCCTTCTGGCAAGATATGAGTAACTTGTAAAACAGAAGAAATTCTTGATAGTTTTTATTGTAACTGTTAATTTGCATATTTTTTTTCAGAGAAAGATACACTCACTACCCTGATAAATAACTTTAAATATTTTCTTTGACTGTTTTACAACGTTTGCATAGTACAGTCACTTTTCCATATCTGCGAAATTGCCAATTGTGGTTTTGGTTGTACCTGAGTTGCCCATCAACAATTACATGGGAATATTTTTGAAACTTGCTGAATGATCACAGAAACCTGCAGACAATGCATAAGTGAAAAACAATTGCCGAAAATGATTTGGGTCACATAAAATCAAATATAAATGTTAGTGTTGTTGAATATTTTTAGTGTAAGTGCATACTATATCGTTAGTATTAAAAAATGTTTTTGGTAAAAATAACAAAGAACGGTGGAATCTGCACGTCTTAGCTTGGCCTCTGCCCTCCATCTTCGTCTCAGCAGCCAGCCTCACTTGCAGGTTCGCTGTCTTTACAGCTGTGCAATCTTGCATTTCTCACAGGAACTATTAAACTTTTCGGTGCCATTGATTTTGCATTTTCAATATTGTGCCCAATTATTATTAGCAAATTCTCATATCCACGGGGATTATGGACAGAACATGCAAATGGGAGACTGTGCTGTATTTTTAAGTTAATTGAATCAATGCAAAATAAGTGCTGAAACTGAGCTGAACTAGTCTGCTGTACAGCCTTCCCAGCTCAGTATGCTTAGGGTCAGATCTTTCTACATGCCACTTTCAGCTTCATGCCATCTTCCTCTTTTTTAAGTAGTACACATTGGGCATTTACGAAGAATACCATACAGTTTAGATACTATAATATGGGCTGTTTACTTTAAAAGCTTATGATTAGCAATGTATTTTCTCTGAGATGACCTTTATGTGGGATCACTTTTTTTCATCAAATGCCACCTTTCACACATACTGTAGTAACCTTTACCCCTATTTTCCGTAGCTGACTTTGAGATGGTTTTCAGTGAAATGATAGTGTCTTTGAATCACGCTGCCTCTGAAACAAACAGAAATACAGGCTGGTGCATACTCACTCAGTTGGGTCAGACAGCCATTCATTTAGGTCAGTCACCTTTCTGGCCCCAGCCTTAAATGGACCTTCCAAGACTTATCACTCATCTGTCAGTCTTTATATAATCTTGTTCAGAATGTCAGTACCTCATGAGAATCCTGCTCCATCTGCACTTAGAGTCATGGAGTCGTTTCATTGAGGAAACTTTCTTTCTTATGAATTTTGTTAAGGGATTGTAACGGATCATGATGGATCGTGAAGTGCATGTCAGCTTGATTGCTAATCATGCAATGGATGCTGTCCCAGGAGAGGATTCTGCTTCGCACAAGTGTTCCAAAAAATGCAGACCAGTCAATGCAGGCGAAACCAGCTGATAGGGCATTAATAGGAGAGAATGTATCTTCTTTCGGAACAAGGAAACAGCTTGTTTTTCCTCATTCTGTCAAATATAACCTGCTGCCTTGTGTTGTAAAAATCCATATTAGGTATGCATCTTTGGTAAAATGGGGGAGGTGGGAGATCCTCTTCAAAACATGCTTTAAATTCATAATTTGTGCTGTTATCAGTGATGATAAATCAGCAGCTTTTGCATGTGGCACGGAGAGTGTTTTACTGCCGCTAAACATTGTGAATGATGGTATCTTTTTCCCAGGCAGTCTTACAGCTATCTGTTTTACTTTAGTATAGCCCTAAAATATGGGTTATGTGATAATGATTCATGTATTTTCACTTTATCAAGCAGGATGTTTTACTTGGTTTATAATAAGTCTGTCTTGTGCGACAGAATAACACAATTCAACACATTAGTAATCATAAGTAAAGAATATCATTCATTGTACTTTGTTAGCTTTTTCAAGATGAATGTGAAGATGAAGGATCTGTAGATATTGTCATTACATTTTTTATATTCATTTTGCAAAAAATAAGGGATAATTGTTATTAATACGTGTTTCCACAATTATAAGCACAATGTAAGTTTTAGCTGATAGAACAGGCTAGTTAATTCACTTGATTCTATGCTTTACAAACATTGCTGTAGCTTTTGGTAGTTTGTTGTGTGTTTTACAGCAGTGTTTCACCACAAAATACGTTTCCTGTTGGTGAAATTATTTAAGAAGGCAGTCGCATTTGGCCTTGAGCTTATACTACATACTACCTTTTTCCATTGCAGAAATTCATTTTAAGTACCAGCATGAGCCGCCACCTTAAAGTGTCCTTTTGCAGACCTGGGGCGTATGTTGATGTTACCTTTGATCAAACAGAAGCAGGGAGAACTCAGGGCAAGCATATTGATTCTGTGTATTGATTTCATAAACAAGGCATCCCAGTCCAATGGAAAACAAAACGTTCTTCAGAAAGTCTATATGTCAGGAACTTGGGCATGTCCACATGCAGGTGCTACAGAGAAGCAAAGTTCTCACTAAGTGATTTTTTTTCCTGTGTGAGTTCTGGTGTATCATCATTCATCATCACTGAAATGAACATTAGTTGTGTTTTTTTTTCTCTGTAGTAGTTGAGCGCTGGCCCAGTGTGGTGTCCTGATACAATCGATGGAAATGATTATAACTCTTCCTATCAGTAATGGTCAGTTAGGTGCCAGTTAAAAATGGTGTGTCAAAATTTTAACTGGCGATTTTTTTAAGCTTCAGTTCTGTACTGGCATCCTCAAAAGGGGAAGCTATGGTTCTTAATAGTCCAGCTAGGGCAGCAGTCACTCTGTAGACAGAGCTGAGGCTTCACCTCTACAGGTTCAGGGCTTTGGGAGTCCTTTCCCTGGCCATGTGTGTGTGGCATTCCCCCCCTGTTTGGGTCAGCAGGTTGGGCCTCGGTACTTGTGATTGGATAATTGGTGCTTCGAGTTCCATGCTCAGCAGAATGGTCACATCGCTGTTGCACCATGTGTTTGGCTCTGCAGTCGTTTGGCCTTCACTCTCCACTTCACTACTTGTAACTGTGCTGACTGAGCAGTGCAAAATGTCCTCACCACTTCGAACTCAGCTGGCTATAATATATAAATCAGAGAAAATATAACAATTTTACGAAGACCCAGGAAGGCGTGATGACGATTTACTAGAAAAAGTATGTGAAAGAATTAGGAATCCCAATAAACTTTGAAGCCTACATCCAATCTCGGACACTGAAGAAAACTCCAGAAAACATACCATTTGACCGGAGACGTACTCTTGTCATAGAAAATGACTTTGAAGACGATTATGCAGGTAAGACATCACAGAAGCGCGTGACAGACTGCCTCATTCACATATAATTAAAGAAATCTCTAAATGAAAAATAATAATATTAACCCAAAAATAAATGATTTATATTTATGAAAGTATTATCATAATATGTTAAGACATGCGTCTATCATTCTGAGAGGAGCCGCGGGCTCGTGCTCAAGGAGCCGCATGTGTCTCGCGAGCCACAGGTTACCGACCCCTGGCCTAGTCTGTGTGTGATAGACTCTGATAGACTCTGTGGTACCTGTTCTGGATATATGGTATGAAAATCAATGGATGGATGGATCGAAGATGGTTGATTGTATCATTCAAGCTGGAGATCAGACTTCATAGATGCTAGCATTACACAGCAAGCAGTTTTTTTAGTATATATTGACCTGGGGGTCACGTCCCTAGGGAAAGCTTGAAGATGGCCTTATATCACATGAGAAGGACACTTGGTAACAGGCAAGGCATCATCTGCAGCCTGGGAAAGCTGGGGCAGAGACATGGGACTTGCAGATCCTTACGAGGCAGAGAGAGACAGGTAGGTGACGGTGGCACGCAGCTGCCCTCAGCCTCTACCACTCGCATGCAAATGCAAGTCTCTGCTCTGAGCTTTTTTTTTTTTCTTTTGCTCGACCTCTGCAGCCACAGAGAATGACAACTGAGCATGAAGCGTGACCGACTGTACAATTATAGCAGATACACATCGGCGATTAGTGTAAAACCCAGCTGGAGCTGAAGAGAAGCAGTGCAAACATCACCTTTGATTTCCATAGTGCTTCAGTAGCTCTGGTGTTCTGAAGATACCCACAGAGGCCGGGGCAAAGTCATGGGCAGGGTTTTTGATGGGGGGGGGGAATAGGGTTTGGATGTGGTAATGTTACATCCAAAACTGTGCTCAAATAATGTGCTTTGTGTCATGTTTAATGTGTAGTGGATTTATGATCATATAGCAACCCTGTGGTTATCCTGGGTTATTCACTGTCTAAAACAGGCAGGTATAGAGAATGGGTGGGTGGATGGATGGATGGATGAATGGTTTTATTTACCATTAAAAAGGCACGACCTAAAACAGTAAAACGTTCTGTTTTCTGTGTATTTCTGTTCACCTCCTTTCACAATAAAACACAGGATTTTTTCATCTCCCACATCAACTCTGTACTCTTATTGAGCACGTGTGATGTGACGATCTTGCTGGCCACACAGAGTGCTCTTTCTCTGAAATTATTTCATTTAGTGGAACTGGAGACAATAGCAGGACTGACTGCTCTCCGTGTGGGAGGGACAGTGCAGACTGCGCACGGTGACGGCTGCAGCTGCTGGCCTGAACCAGTCAGGGAAGGAGACGTCTCACCATTTACAGCCACTGAATGCTCAGCCTTCAACTGCGTATGTCTCCATTGGATCAGAGGGGTTCTGTAAGTGGGTGGGGAGGGGGGAGGATTGCCTTTAAATTCATATTATTGCTTCTGTTTATCATAAAACCAACCATACGTGGTCAGTGGGCTGGCTTTTTCCCATCCATCACAGTATGCATGTTTGGCTCACTTCAGACCTGTGGTGTGGGCTGTTCGTGATTGATTCATCATTCATTATTTTTTTGTTTATTACAGTGCTGGAAAGTACAAAGAGACATGCAGCTTGGCTCCAGAGTTCTAAACATCATATTCCACACATCATATTGTGTAGAAGAGACCTAGTAACACTTTACTTAAGGCCATGTTTTTAGTTATTTATAAACACATTCATAATGCATTATAATGCATTCATAAAGCATTATAAACATGGCTATGAATATGCAAAAAAGGCATAACATCGCCATGTTTATTATGCATTAGGAATACTTTATGAAGCTCTCAATTATAATGCACTATAGACACCTTTATAATACAGTACAAAGCATCCATAATGCTTATACTGACCACTATAATGCATTATGAAAGCATCTATAGTGCAGTAAAGATGAGAGCTTTATAATAAGCATTCATAATGCATAATGCACAATGCAATACCGTATTCTACCTTTTGATAAATTTTATAGCCATGTATATACTGGTTTATGAATGCATTATTTGTTATGAATATGTTTAAAAGCTGCTAAAAACATGGCCTTAAGTAAAATGTTACTTTAGACACTGCAAATAATATTATGTCAGCTATTTACTGTATATACATGCCAATAATTCAATGAATGACTGTACAGACATGCTTTGCAAAGGAACAGCAGCATCGCAGTGGCTCAGCTGGTCATGCTGTTGAGCCTCACGCTGAGGGTTGTGGGTTTGAATGTGCTGACTTCCCATTCAATGCGATGGGCCACGTTTCATAACCCCCAGCTCTCAAGTTCACTGTAATGTTTAAATGGTCATGGAAGGTTAAGGATAAGAAGGAAGCAGCAGAATCTATTTTGATGATACGGTTAAGAGGAAATTAACTAGTAAAATTTTGAACTGCTGTAAATCAGCAGAATTTGTACTTAGTTGTTAAAGTACATTTTTTCCTCTCCTCCAAATGTGACCCTTAATAGCTCTTTTGGGAGTTTCCCAGTTTATACATTGACCTCGTTTTCATTGTTTCCTTTGCCTTTCATGCTATCATTTCTGTGCCAGTCTGTTGTGGAGAAAAACGTATATATGCGGTGCTCAGGGCTGGAAATTAAGCTTGTCACTCACCTGAGGCAAGTTACTTAGTAAGACAAAAGGGCAAGTTCAAAACACTGAACACTGGCAGCGACGGCATAGGAACTGGGGGGGGGACAGCACGTTGTGTCCCCCCTTAATATTTAATTTGGATTCATTCATCCCCTCTGATAAACAGACCTTTGTATTTAAATTATTTAGTTGTCCCCCCACCTCCCAGTATCAAACTGTCTCCTGCACTAGTGCCTGGTGGTGTTGCTTCCATTACTGTTAGCTTAGTCTTAGTTTGTTTAAACCCACCACAGGCCTGGATTGACCAACGATTACAAAGTACTGGAATAATAATGAAAATAAGGCTCCCAACTTGTTTTGGGCTAGTAACTTAGACAAAGGGCAAGTACAAGAAGCTGAACAGCATCTCACTGAGGTAGCACAACTGGCTATAGCAAAAATTAAGTTCCACCCATAATAATGGATATTATATTTATAGTAGCTATATGTAGCTAATACACATAATACTATATTGTCTCAATACAATGCCTAAGATAGGCTTGTGGTCTTATATCTGAAATGTTCTGTTAAATTTATGGCAAAAATTTGACATTTGGTGGAGAATCTCTTGGTTGGTCAAACTGGCAATGTCCCTGCGTCAAGGGCTGGTTTTTGATGATGAAAACTGTCCTTGAATATCTTATTTGAGATGAGAAATCCTAATTTCTTTGGCAAAAGTGCCTAAAGTATCGCAACAAGGATTTTCATTCTGTAGCAATTACTTTACAATGGGTAATAATGACAATCAGATTGTTGTGTGTGAATTATATTGTTATAATGAATGAAGTTCATCCCTGTCTGATGAAGCACTCTTTTGATCAATAGACCATTAAGCACTTTTAAGTTAGACCCTGGCTTCCCGTTTGTCTCCCTTGTGGAACTTTGGGTTGGGGGGTGAATATAAAACACATTATCTTTGTTGTTTTTGTTTATCTTTTTTTTCCTCTTCACTTCTAAACTTGTGTAAAAATGTAAATATATATTTTAACACTGAAGGCCAGTTATTACTAATACTGTACAAACAAAACTCACATCTTCTAGTAGAAGTTAATTATTGCTATTATTTTATTATTTGATATTAATTCATTTGCTGTCTTTTTTTCCTAGATCTCATATATGGAAGGCTGTAAGTGAATCTCAAACAATTCTCTCTTCTTGTCTAAATATATGTTTGTACTTTTGTATTTAAAAATGTTTTAAATATTCTTCATTTCAGAATATGTACAATTTTCCTCTTGTTTTTTTTTGTTTAGATAACAGAGATTGGGGTATATTACTAGTGCAGTCATAATATTTAAAAAGTGAAAGTATTGTGGTGTGTTTTGAATGAAATTCTTCAATTTGCAAAATTGTGAAAAACGAACACGACCAATTTAAAATCGATGAAATGTCCCCACAAAGTAATACATACATGACCCACACACACTTAAAATACAAAATCTCTTCTTGAACCTCCTGTTTCACACACACAGGGCCTGATGTGATCAGCAACCTCACTGATACCCAAACCAGCAATCTTTGAATTACAAGTGCACTTCCCTAACCATTAGGTCACCACTGCCCCTACAGGGGTGCTGCTGTGTGCGTGTGCACAAGCTATGAGGCTCACCAGCACGTTCTAATATGATCATAATGTGTGAATTTCCCACTTTGCCGAACCGGGACAAACTCAAAGAAACTGTTTTTTGGCTTGATGCTTAAAAATAGGAGCCATGTCTACAATAGGCAATGCCTAGTTCACCAGTCAATTATCACTGTTACACAGGCGCAGTGGCTACAAAAATGCCTAAGTTTAGCTGATAGAAATTAATCTTGTCCTTAGCCAGATTTTTCATATATGACAAACCACAATACGCCACTGCCTGAACATGCCTGTTGAAATTACCCAGAATGCCACTAGCAGGCCAGCAAGTTAATTCACATGTTCTAGAGTTCAGTGCTGCTGTTTTCTAATTGCTCTATTTTTCTGTCGTAAAATAACATTCAGTGAGTAATATCTGATATATTTTACTACATACTTTACCTTAAGGAAATTTGCACCAGAGCAGCTTCTTTCCTTGGGCTACTGGTCATGGGAAAACAAAGTTCACACGAGCAAACTGGGCCCAGCAGGATGTGTCATGTCATTTACGTGCATCTAGACAAAACCAGTGATAGGCTGTATTTAATAGTATGTAAGCCTAGTGATGAATGTTCTTTAAATGACAGAAAATAAATAAGTAAAATTACATATTTTATTAAATATTTTATATACATAAAATACAATCTCTCAAAATATTTTGTTGTAAATTACATCTTATTTTTTTCGTCCAGCACAATACAAATGAAAATACTCAAAAGTAACTGAATACATATTTTAAATACATTGAATTGAAATACTGCTCATGTCTGATAAACTTCAATATGCAAGTGGGGTGTGCAGGAGGTAAAGGATTCTAAAGGGTTCTAAAGGGTTCTATTTCCAATACACCCAGTCTGTTACTACAATAACAGTTTTAATGAAATATATTTGCAGAATAATTTTGGTCAGTCGTTTAGTGTCTGATATTGTTTGTTATTTTTAATACACAAAAAGTACAAAAATCTGTTTATAATGTTTGATGTTTAACCATTGAAACCATTAATAGCATAGAATCAAATTTCTAGAATTTCTGGAATTCACAGAATTTCCACCAAACTCAAGCTCAGTAGATTTTTTTCTTTTTTTGAACAGTGTATTACTTTTCTAAACATGTGGTGACATTTGGGAAGTCTAAATAATCAAGCAACCATATCCTCAATTTATTTTAAGAAACAGTGACATGTGGCTTGTAAACATAGTCTTTATTTTCTACAAAAAATGTCTAATTGTCATAATAACCCATATACCATGCCACCTTCAGAACTGGAAAATACCTAGTCCCATTTTGGGTGTTTTAATGGAAATGGTTTCTCTCATAATGCAATTTTTTTCTTGATCCAGCATCGCCAGATGCGATCAGTAATACCACTGTTACTGACTTCACAACATCCTCCGTGTCTATTACCTGGAGTGTCCCTCAAAAAGAAGTTGGAGCAGGTAATCTTCAGGAAGCATTCATTAACATAATGAATCTAACAGCTGGAATACAGTACACATTCACAATCACTGCAGTTGGTGTGGATAACAGCACAAATGGAGCAGCTGTTCGTAAAGTTCAATTCACAAGAATGTCCTTGTAATAAAATGTCATACTGAAGTAAATATACTGCATGGAGTGTAAACACAGAAGGAATGTACATAAGTGATTTAGTGGGGATCCTTTTTTTTTGCATTGGTGTTTGTCAGTGCTTCTTTTCTTGAAGTTGAAGGCTAGTATCAGGAAGTTGCTTTTGGCCAGTGTTTCTCAAACTAGTCCTCAGTGACCCCCAGACATTCCACATTCTAGCTCCCACCCTGACCTCTACTGAGTGCTGGGAGGGAGCAAAAATGTGGATGTATGGGGGTCCCGCAAGGACCAGGTTGACAAACACTGCAAAGTATTTTTAATCATTTTGGGATGTAATAAAATTTTGCATGGAGATCTTGTTTTGAATGATCAATGAGATAGATGTTGAATAGAGCGAAGTGACCCACAGCTAACCCATTTCGATGATGTAGAACCCAGTCATTTGTTTCTCATTGCACCATGTTCTCTTACACGGGCAGGGCCTGTTGTGGTGGGTAATCTTTCTGTAACTCAAATCACAACATCATCTGTGTCTCTGCGCTGGAGCCCATCACCTGAAAACACCACGTCTTACCTAGCTGAGTGGAAAGAGGGCACCACATGCAAGAATAAATCGACAAAATCATCATCCATCGATATAACAGATCTGACTCCTGGAACTCAGTACACATTTACAGTAATCCCGATTTTTGGTGATAATCTGAAAGGTGCCTCTGTTAATTGTTCTCAATTTACAAGTAAGTCATGGTTACAAATCATCAGTAATTATGAAGGAATGCCAATATTGTACCAACAGTTACGTAATAGCTATGAACAACTTTACCTGACTGGACGAAAAGATAATTGAAAAATCTGGTTTCAAGGTGTTTTTAAGACACAGAGAACCTTTATGTAGTTGATTAAATGTAGATATGCATTTATATTATAAATGTAACATCACAATTAAGAAATAAATTGGTTTGGTAAAGTAGATCTCGCTAGCTGTTAGCTCCCATCCATTATCAGGAAACAATGGGACAAATCAGTTCTTGTTACTGCTCGCTATCCACTCTTTCTCTTACTAAATTGGGGAAAAAATACAAATTTGAAAAATTCAAAAGTGGTATTAATCTTTATTTGCCTTTATATTGCTGATGGATTGTGATGTCTGTGTCCATTATTAAAATTATTTTCAAAACAATATAGCATAAGTGGGGTACATAAAATATTCAGACCTCATTTACTCAGATCCACCCTGCCCCATCCCAGAATATGGTAAAGAAATGTACCAAGCTGAAATCTCCATTCCCTCTTTCCTCCAATCCCCACTCTTACACTCAGAGGGCCTGATGTGATCAGGAACCTCAATGTTACCCAACCCACAACGTCCTCCGTGTCTCTGAGCTGGAGTGACCTTCAGGGAAGCCACTCCTTTCATAGAGTAGAGTAGGATGTTGGCGGTATAACTGACAATAAGACTACAAATCAGACATAGTAGCACTGGCTTCTGGAACTCAGTATATATTTAGAGTTCTAGCGATCGCTGCAGATAGTAAAACTGAAGGAGCTGCTGTGAGTATGGCACAGTATGCAAGTGAGTATTTTATCTTTTGAAATGATGCATCTTTCAGCCATGGAATTGGCAGTTCTACATTACGCAGATCATAAACCTGTTATATGTAAAGCTCAGGATTAATACTGAAAAAGTAGGAGCAATTCTTGCAGAGGTTTCTAAATATAGCTTATTTTCTGAAAACAGTCCATTGAAATCGATATGTTGCCTATTTTGGCACAACAGCGGTATGTTCAGAAACAAAAGACAAAGTTATTTCTGCTGTCCCAGTGTGTGCTTACCCATTTAGGGTTTCTTCTACGTCAGTGCCATGAACATGACTCCAACCTTTCACCCCTACAGAGCCTGGACAACCTGAGAACATCTCAGCTGTAAATCAGCAGAACAATGGTCTGCGTGTCTTATGGAGCTCACCTCCTGGAACCGTGATGGAGTATGAAGTGACAGTCACAAACTGCGAAAATAACTTTACAAGGATTTCCACTACACAAAAAAATTATACAGACCTGCAGGAATTGGAAGCTGGAGTAATGTACAATCTCAGTGTGACCTCCATCATTGGGCCATTCAAAAATACATCTGATATCGTCCAAGTTGCTACTAGTAAATAATACTAAACCTGTCTTTCCATATAGCCTAACAAACATTGCTTTTCATTTTACAATTATATCCTTGGTTGCATGTTTCATTGCAAAAAAATATATTTTGCATATCTCCTACTCTTTGGAAACGTTTCAATTTGATTATTTCATGTGTGTTTCTGAATCACAGGACCAAACCCACCCGGAGCTATAAAAATAGTAGAGAAAACCAACAACTCCATTTCACTTTCCTGGGACGTGCCGGTTATGGAAGCAGCTGCAGAAGCTAAGTACAGTGTAGCGTTCACATCCAGCCTGAATTCATCCACCCAGATCATGCTGGTGTCACAGAATCAGGTTAAATGTTCAGGACTGACTTCAGGAACACTGTACTACATCTCAGTGGGAACTGTGGGACCGCAGGACCTAAGGAGCCCGAATGTCTCCCGAAATGAGTACACATGTAAGTTAACACTCTGTAATGATTAAGGGCTCATATCAGCTTTAGAGCTGATCAGTCAGGCAGGCCTGCATGTGTTTTTTTTTGTGTATGTTGGCAATTATATTCATTTCTAACTTCTGTTATCAATCTTCTTCAATTTCCAGTAGTGTCCAGTAATATCTTGCTCAGTGTTCTGTCCTTTATCTCACTTTCATAGTTTTGCTCTTTAACTAACAGTGATTAAATAACAGTGCAACTAATATCCTGCACTGTAAAACAACACACACATGTGATTGTATGTTGATATATTGATATATACACACACACATAACCAGTTTTTGCACACAATGAAGTTTTCTATATTTGCATGCTACTAACTTAACATTCACTAAAATACTCAAGACTATTTGCTAACAAATAAATACATTTCTAGTATGTTCTCCATTTGAGTACCTTTATTAGCAAGAAAATGTCATATCTTTGATTTGTCAAAGTAATTTCTTCTAGCAGTTCAAATTCAAGGCATTCTTTGTACAAGGGACATTAAATACTGCTCTGTTTCATGGGATGAAACCGTTAACTAGGGCATTTAAGTTAAATAGAATTTGACTCTCCCATCACCATGCAACCAGTTAATAGGATGTCAGGCATGCAAAAAAATATATTATTCATACATGCATATATCTTTATATACAGCTCTGGAAAAAAATGAGACCACAGCATATTATTTTGTTTCACTCTGCTTTTTTCCACTCATTTCTCAATTTATGGGTATGTGTTTGTGAAAAACATGTATTTTTTTGCAAACCACAGCCTGGTTCCTCTCTGTTTCTCATTAATGAAGGGCTCCTTCCTTGCTTTATGGGACTTCAGTTCTGCTTCTAGGAGCTTGATATGAACTGTCCTAGCAGTGCACTTCACACCTGCACTTAATGTTTCTCATTCCTTTTGAAGGTCACTTGAGGTCATCCTCTGATTCATGAGAAACTGTTGGATAAGTTGTTGGTCACCTCTGGCATTAGAAAGTCACTTCCGCCCTTTACCTGGCTGCTTTCTATTTGTTTGCAGTGTCTCCAGCTTCACTCTTTGTGTGCTGCTGTCTTAGAAGTTTTGTACCTGGAAGCAACCTGCTGCTCAGCGTAGCTTCTGCCATCAGAAGCAGGATTAACCCACGTTTTAAAAATGCTGTGTGTGTGTGTGTGTGTGAATAAATTTACAATGTATATTAATTTATATAAATTAAGAATATAAACTAATTATGTAAAAATTATGGTAAATAATAAAGGGGAAAAATCTTTTCAATTGAATATTCAGGAAGAATGTTAGTGTTGCTTTTAAGGTGCTCCAGTGGGTACCACTCGTTCATCATATCTCTAAGGTTGGAGATTCAAGTCCTGTCCCTGCTCTGTGTATCTTGGGAGTTTCCTCAATGACTTTTAGTTTCCTGCCATAGTCCAAAGAGAAGCAGCTATGCTAAAATTAGCATTATGGCTTTGTCGACAGTGTGTCATATTGAGGTATTGGCATCCTGAAGAGGTCCTTCCCTATATCATACAGACCCTCCCCTACCTAGTTCCCTATGCCATACAGGCCCTCCCCTACCTAGTTCCCTATGCCATACAGGCCCTCCCCTACCTAGTTCCCTATGCCATACAGGCCCTCCCCTACCTAGTTCCCTATGCCATACAGGCCCTCCCCTACCTAGTTCCCTATGCCATACAGGCCCTCCCCTACCTAGTTCCCTATGCCATACAGGCCCTCCCCTACCTAGTTCCCTATGCCGTACAGGCCCTCCCCTACCTAGTTCCCTATGCTGTACAGGCCCTCCCCTACCTAGTTCCCTATGCCGTACAGGCCCTCCCCTACCTAGTTCCCTATGCCATACAGGCCCTCCCCTACCTAGTTCCCTATGCCATACAGGCCCTCCCCTACTTAGTTCCCTATGCCATACAGGCCCTCCCCTACCTAGTTCCCTATGCCATACAGGCCCTCCCCTACCTAGTTCCCTATGCCATACAGGCCCTCCCCTACCTAGTTCCCTATGCTGTACAGGCCCTCCCCTACCTAGTTCCCTATGCCATACAGGCCCTCCCCTACCTAGTTCTCTATGCTGTACAGGCCCTCCCCTACCTAGTGCCCTATGCTGTACAGGCCCTCCCCTACCTAGTTCCCTATGCCATACAGGCCCTCCCCTACCTAGTTCCCTATGCTGTACAGGCCCTCCCCTACCTAGTGCCCTATGCTGTACAGGCCCTCCCCTACCTAGTTCCCTATGCTGTACAGACCCTCCCCTACCTAGTTCCCTATGCCATACAGGCCCTCCCCTACCTAGTGCCCTATGCTGTACAGGCCCTCCCCTACCTAGTGCCCTATGCTGTACAGGCCCTCCCCTACCTAGTGCCCTATGCTGTACAGGCCCTCCCCTACCTAGTTCCCTATGCCATACAGGCCCTCCCCTACCTAGTTCCCTATGCTGTACAGGCCCTCCCCTACCTAGTTCCCTATGCCATACAGGCCCTCCCCTACCTAGTGCCCTATGCTGTACAGGCCCTCCCCTACCTAGTTCCCTATGCCATACAGGCTCTCCCCTACCAGAGGACATAGTTAGCAGCCAGGCTTTGGATAATTGGTTAGAAGGTGGACAATGATGTTCTTATAAATGCTGTCTGTCATTGATTTCCTTCTGATAGTGCCCAATGCAGTGCAAAACCTCAAAGTCAGCACGAAATCTATCAGTTCTGTGATGCTTGAATGGGAGAGCCCTGTTGGTGTCCAGTCATATTTTGCATACAGAGTCAATATCAACTCAAACGGCTCTGTAAGAAGTCAAATAACATCAATGAACCAAACCAACATCACAGACCTCAAGCCAGGCACTAAGTACAACTGCTCTGTTACTACGCTTGTCGTAAATGACACATATGGCACCCCCTTATTCACGTTTTGCCAGACAAGTAAGTAACACAGCCTTTACGATACATTTCATTGTGCCTCTGTGAAAATAAAATTATAATTTGGTAACTTTTCTTCTGCTACAGAACCCATGCCAGTTTACAATCTTTCAGCTATAGCTGTTAACACCACGGCTGTGAGTTTAATGTGGTCCAGTTCAGATTAGATTTACCTATTATCTCATCTTCAACCCACGGGACCAGACTATGATCCAGACAAACAAGAGCATCAACATCTCAGACCTCACACCTGGCACCAATTACACTATTGGGGTTAAAGCAGTTGTGAATGGGGTTGGGTCTGATCCAACCACTGTCTCTATTTTCACAAGTATTGTTACCATATTATTATACATATTTTGACCTTTCTAAAGCCATGTCAGTGTTTTTTAATGGCCATTGCCATCTTTCTTACTTTTTAGAACCAGAGAAGGCAAAGAACGTAACAGTTATCGGAACAACAACCAGTCTGACCATGATGTGGGACAGGCCTGAAGGAACTGTGACATCCTACATCATTGACATCTACAATGGAAGCTCACTAGCGGCCAGTCAGACAGTATTTAACAATTCGGCTGTATTTGCTAACCTGAAGCCAGGGACGCTCTACAGCGTCACACTCAACACGCTCAGTGGACCTTTACAAGGGGAACCACAGATGATTAATTGTTCAACCTGTGAGTTGCTGAGCCGTCATTCAATCTCTGCAGTATCAGTAGCATTTGCCATATTTTTTTGGATTCCTGGGGAGTTTTGGTAGATTTTAATATTTACAACTTGACCATTCCTTGATTAAAAGGTCAAGAGCTCCTTTATAATCACTGCAACTTCGTACTGGATATCAGTATAGGAGATGGACTGATGGATGGATGTGTAGAAGAATAGATAATCTGATTGTAACGTGTCAGACTGTAAATGCAAGAATAACTGCAGACTCAAAATAGCATATGAATTTTCTGTATGTGCTACACATTTGGGATTTTGCCTGTTTGAGTGCTAGGCATTATATTATATTATATTATTATATTATATTATATTATATTATATTATATTATATATACAACAAAGGCAATGCTCAAGCTTTCTTAATATACCCATTTTTTTGCTATATGATGTGTGAGTGCATTGTATTTTTCATGCTGTTTTTGAAATCCAGATAATCCTGTAAACTTCATTATATTAACATATTACTATAGATCCCAATCCACCCAGTTTCATCAAAGCTGAAGGTGCAACGACAAGTTCCATTAACATCAGCTGGGGCAGGCCCTCTGACATGGACGGGGACCAGTATACATATATTGTTTCCTACCAGGGCAATGAAATTGCCTCCAATGACACCTGTTTCATGCTGGGAAATCTGACATCAGGGACGCACTACAATATCTCTGTGCTAACGGTTGGACCAATGAGCTACAAGAGCAAGCCACAGACTGTGTTAAGCTGTACAAGTGAGTGTCACAGGCTAGACACTTGTTTTATGGTTATTGCTGATTAGTGTGCAATATTCTCACTGTAATTACTTAACTGTAACAAGGGTAGCCAATTAGATATTTAACATTTGTATGGGCTTACAATATGGAAGAAATTAAAAGTTCTATTATTTCTTCCTCCAAGGAGTCAGCTCTGTGAAAAAGCTGCAAGCAACAGAGATTACAACTTCTAATGTGACACTGGTTTGGGAGTCTCCCAATTCTGGGAAGAGTTATGAGTACTTTGTAGCAACAAAGTCCCTAACCCAAGTGACCAACTTCACTGTGAACAGAACAGATGCCAGCATCAGAAGCCTTCAGTCTGGTAGCAATTATACGTTTGATGTCACAGTTACGCTGCAGGGTGTTTGTGAATCTGCTGCCGAATCCATCTCGCTATTCACAAGTGAGTTTATTGAAATACTCTGCATTTTCCAGCAGTAATAGATTAAATTCATAGTAGTACTTTTCAGCTTTTTGAATTCAATAAATTGTCAAAATGTATGCCAACATCAGAATTAAACTTGTTTTTCAGGACCATATCCCATTGTTGACTTGAAGTCTGAGGCAATTAATGAATCGGTGGTGTATTTGAACTGGACCAGACCACAGGAATACCAAGACAGCTACACTTACACAGTTCAGATTTCGGGGTGCACGTCTAATACGAAGAATCAGTCAGTGCAGCAAGAACAGGCCTACATTTATGATCTGATTCCAGGGACCAACTGCTTCCTCCTTATTTACAGCAGGGCGTCAAATGGCATTGAAGGATGGCCACTCTCCACATCTCAATACACAAGTATGCATCTTCTCCCTTTATTTGTTTGTTACTGGTCTGAAAACACAGGATCACACTAGATGCCTGCTTTGAATTTTTCCAGCCTATGAGTCAAGGCCTTGAGGGGAATTTTACGTTTTCTTTCACTTCCTGCTCAGCAGAGAGCACGCCTGAGTGTCTTTCCATGATGTATGTCTTCATTTCAGTTATTCTTTATCACACACAGAGCCTGAAAAGGTATTGCCAGCGGTGTCAAATGGACATAAAAATGATTCCATTAATGTGACCTGGGGTCCTACAAGGGGCAACATAGAGAAATATGTGGTCACCCTATATAATCCTCAAGGACCAAACTCGATGCAGGAACTAAACAACACTGCTCAATCCTATCTGTTCGTTAACCTGAAAGCAGGACGTATGTACACAGTCACAGTGAGAACAAGCAGTGGGCCCTTTGCAGAGGAATCACTGGCAGTGTCAGTCGCAACCTGTAAGTATCCAGCAGTGATCTGCAGTGTCCATCAGTCATTTGGAGACACCAGACATTGATTTCTGAGCATAGAAATGGTCAAAGATTTATTGGTAACACTTCACTTGAAGGGGCGCAAATAATATAATATTAAGCTATTACTTAGGTATTAATTAACCACAAACTAAGTCTTTTGTTGCATTCCATTTGAACTTGGAATTCGGAATTTTTGAGATCCTAGTTGGATCTCAGAAATTGGTTGTACAGACAGTACTGTCCAACCACTATCTGTGGACATGTAAAATACAGAGTAATGTACTGATATCAACTAATAATGCTAACAATGGCTAACACCGTACCTGGCTAGAACTGGGGCATGTTTCATAAAGCAAGATTTCCTGCTTAGCTGGATAATTGTCAGATTTAATGTAGTCTGGGCTAAATGTAAGTGAACAAAGACGAAGGCCATTTAAACTGGGGTACCATAAATCTGACAAGTTTTCCGGCTAAGCAAGAAATCCAGCTGTTATTGCTAAATGGCTCTCTAATTTTTTGCACTGGAATGCAGTTAGCTCGAGTGGGACGTCATTCCTAGCTCCCACTTCCATCCTCCAAGGTAAATGGAACGCAGCACTACATGCTGATCTCATGCTTATCTCAAGCAGTCACTGTATTTGTTACTGTATCTGTTAATTCTGCCAGCCTTTGTGAACAACTGAAGGAACTGCTGAAGGAACAAGTAACGATTAACATAAGTGTTATACTGATATACCGATCTCATGTTTCTTCATTGTTAATAAATCGACACATCTTTTATCTCAAGTAGACACGAGTATTTGTTCATGATTTACCAAATATTTGTGCCCCCTCAAGTAAAGTGTCACTAAATGAATGCTTCTAATTTCTTATAAATATTAAGTGTCAGAGTTAATATTCAAAATACATTAGTAGCAGGCATTTACTCCAACAGATATCATTGCTGAAATGACATTGTTACTCTTACAGATCCAAACAAACCTGGAGATATCACAATAGCAGACAAGAATACTAGCTCAATTGCTTTAGCATGGAGCAGTCCGCTGGACAGTGACGGTTCTACTAACTATTACATGGTGAAATATCAGTCTGCTGTGTACAACCACACAATTAAAACCATTACAAGCAGCAGTGTCCTGAACGGACTGGCTTCCGGAACCTCGTACAATATCTCTGTGGCTACTGTAGGACCAGAGGAGCTCGAGAGTGCACCAGTTACGGTGGACTTGGTCACAACCAGTACGTGTTCATTGGTAACTCAGAGAACAGTAGAATAAATCCAGAAAGCTGGATGCATCATATTTATAAATTATTTTTATTTATTTATTTTTTTTTGGGGGGGGGGGGGCTGACTTCTGTTATTGTGCTTTTTAAATATCAAAAGTTTTATTCAATCCAATGTAACAATTCCACATTTTCTGGTCTCATATTAGATTAGGGATATATTGCAGGGTTTAGCAGACCCAGACATTGCAGTGGCAGGGATGAGATGAGGCGAGATGATTTCAAACAAGATGGTCCTTCAACTGGAGCCCTTAAAGGGACTGCACACAAATAACAACCACACTCCAACACATATACTGTAACAGCGAAGCACATGGAGGTCTGATACTGGACTGTAAGGCACACACACAGTAACTATTACACAGGGGGCACGGAGACACGCGAGTAACTGGCACAGATCAGGGCACAAACAGGCAAACACACTTACATACACAGCACAAGTATCTACAAGAGCAAATACACACAGGGGCTATTTACACTCCTCACAAGCATATCGGCAAATGCAAATGGCCCCCGTTACGCGAGGAAATCTCACTATAATCTCAGCCATCTTAATTTTATCTATTGATTGTAAAAGATATATAAAATGAGACAGGGAGGTAATCACTCTTTTATAATAATTTTCTTGGTTTAAATAGGACCAGAGAAAGTTCAATCACTGGAAATACAGTCTGTGTTTCTTGAAGAGGTCATGCTCAAATGGAGTCCCCCGTCTGATTTTAAAAATGGGTACTACTACGGAGTGATTACAAGCCGCACAGATTATGTGATCAACAAAACAACGCCCAATAAGACTTATAAGGCAGTCGATCTATTGCCTGGAACTGAGTATAATTTCAGTGTAATGACGCTGACACTGGATGGGACAGAGTCCTCACATGCAATGGTGTCCTCCTGTACAGGTGAGTGCCCTCCTTGTTTTAGCAAAGTTAGCGAAATGGGTGATTCACATTCTTGGGATATACACAAAGTATCCATGAAATGTGAGCTTCAAAGTCCATATAGCTTTCTTGAAGCAATAACGTTTCATTGTTAATGCCGGCCTTCCAATGCAGCTTGGTGGTTGATTGGTAGTTCTGTTGCCCCTTACCATCAGGAATGTGGGTTCTTGCCCTTAACAGTGTGTGATTTTGTACGTTGTCTACAGTATGTTGTATGGGGGGCCAGCTGGGGTCTCCTTTGTGAGTGAATGTGTGCCCTGCTGTGGTCTGGAATCTGCTCCTAGCTTTGGTCCAGGCTCCCCATAAATCTTAAGCAGGCATAAGTCATGGATGGATGTTCATTTTCTATTAGTTTGCTGTTATTCCCGTATTTCACAGATGCAGCTCCAGTCACAAACATCAGCTGTCAGGGCCCAGACCTCACTCCGGCTCTCACAGTGCAGTGGAGCAGTCCCAAAGGCTTAAACAAAGGCTTTGAAATAAACATAACAGATAAACCCAAGGAGACTCTTCCACCTTGTACTTCCGAATGTGTGCACACCCTAAAAAATCTGTCTTACAACACAAAGTACACGGTGAACATCCTAACTCGTGGGTGTGGGAATAGCAGCCCCATCACAGCTTTATCCTGTAAGACAGGAATCACAGGTATGCACTCATTTATTCAAACTTCGTATCCCTGTAAGGAAAAACTGATTACATTATTTTACCCATGAAAGTGCATCTCTGTAAGTTGCGCGACATTTCCTTATATGAATGTGATACATTTCTGCCTTCATCAGCTTGCAAGTTATATGATGTAGGTGTTCTCAAACTTTGACTATTCTTTTTTTTTTTCCCAAGTTCCATTGATACCAGATATAAAGGGCTATATCGAAGTTACTGATGTGGAGCATGATCGATTTACTTTGAAACTGAACCCTGGGCTCTTTAGTGACAGTGAAGGACCCATTGTCAGTTATGGTGTACTTGTTACATCTAGTGTGAGCAGTACGTTTTAAGTTTAAGTCATTTATTTTATTAATATATTAATCCTTCATTTTTATTCCTAAGTGATACCATGTCATTTCTTTGCTTCAGGTATTATTGGTGGAAACTCATCCTCTTTTAAAAAGTACCTAAGCAACACATATGAAGCCTGGAATACTGGAAATGAAGCAGCTTATCTAGCGACCCTTAAAGGAGACAAGGAAACATATCAAGGAGGCATAACTTCAATTGTCATCGGTGACAACACCGAATGGGGGACATATATTAATGGGCCACTTAAACCCAAGGGAAGCTACAGGTAAATATGATCATATCTTACCATAGTATACAAAATAAAATCTAGTGAGTATAGGGAGGACGATTGCCAGATAAAGAACAGCAATAACCCAACACTGAAACAATCTCACTATGCTTTACAGGTTTGCCATCGTTATGTTTACTCGACTGGAGAAAAATGGTGAATTTATAGATATTTCAAAATCCTATGTCTCAATATCACCTTTTTATGAGACAGAAATAAATCTTCCAGAAAATCCAGGTACAGAGTGCAAGTCATTGTCTTGCTCTACTGTATGTTACATAAACCCCAACTTTAATATCAAAGTGCCTCTACTACAACTTGAACTAATCTCACTCTCTTTTCTCAGTTGTTGTCACATCCATAGTTATGTCTATAGTATCTATACTCCTACTTATCAGCATTTTTATCATTGGTGCAGTTTCATTTAAAAGGTAAAGGCACATTATTTATTCACATCCATTGCAATCACAAATTATAAAGAATTAATAAATACAATTTATCGTTTTTTGGGCAGACGTAAGAGACCAGAACCTTCAGAAGTCCCCATTCTTTCAATGAGGTGATGTAATGTTTATCCAGCACTGTGTTTTTCTCATAATATTTCCTAAATCATTGTATATTTTTTCAGTGGGTACATTTATCAAAATATATAGATACATCTTACATCAGCTGCTAGATATCTGTTAAAGTTGTCTTCTCAATGGTTAGATAATAGTTATGCTGCATAAATCTGTCAACCATTGTACACAAAAATATATTTTGTTTTAATGGACATGCAAAAATTTAATATGCACTATTAACATATTTGTTAATTATTTTCTTTTCAGTGAAAAAGCGTAAGTAAAAATCAATTTATTGTTGACCCATGCATTTGTGTGCATATTATTATCGTATTATATTGGTGCCGCTCCACTCCTGCAGAGCCAGTGCATGGAGATGGCATTTTCTCTCTGTGTCACATGGCACAAATTAGGTGAACTGGCATTTCTAAAATGCGCATACTGCCCCCTGAAGGCAAAACACTGTAACTATGCTAAACTCAGAAAAGGGGCATTTGTAGTTTTTTGACTGTCCACTCATATCTGTAATAGGCAAAATCAAGCATAGCTGAAATAAGGTATTTTGTCCAAGATTTTGGTCATAACGGTATTCTGGTAAAATATGCAATTATGTTGTTTTGCCCTTGTGTGCTAACATAGTGTGTCAGTGTGTGTCCACTGTGATGGGCTGTCACCCCAGCTAGGGTGCCCCCCCCACCTTGTGCTGCCTGGGATAGGCTTTAGGTCCTACAGAAATCCTACATTATGTAAGCAGTTGGATGATGGATGGATGGATGGATTAATGCACCTTGTCTTTGATCTTGCAGTAGTGTTCCCATTAAAGTGGAGGATTTTAAAGATTACTTCAGAAAGCAACAAACAAATTCTAACTGTGGATTTGCAAAAGAATTTGAGGTAATTTGATTGTGCTTACAAAATATTTTATTTCAAATCTAAATCAGTAGTTTCTTCTAACAAGAGGTGAAGATGCAGCAAAAATGTATACCTCTGTCCTCTTCTCCCATTGGCTTGCAGAACCTGAAATCTGTGGGCATATCTCAAGCTAAGAGCAGCGGCTTGGCTCTGGAGAACAAAGGGAAGAACCGATACAACAATGTCCTGCCGTGTGAGTCAGCTTCTCTATAATTGCAGTTTCTTTCCACCTCCTGTTGTTGTACAGTTTGCTAACAGGCACATGCATTATATTTGGAACTGCTTGAAAAAAAAATATATTTTTTATTAATTCCCATTTGTAGATGATTCTTCAAGAGTAAAGCTGTCCATCCAAGGATCGCCATTTGATGATTACATCAACGCCAACTATATTCCAGTATGTATTACTACAGAATTAAAGTTAGTTATGGCCACCAGAGGAGATTTTCTTTATTCATTATATTCTTTATTTATTTATTATTCCCCATGACAGGCTAGGTTTATCATCATTGTTGTTTGTTTATATTTTCTCACAGGGGTACAATTCCAGGAAGGAGTTCATTGCAGCACAGGGTCCATTAGCCAGTACTGTGAATGAGTTCTGGAGGATGATCTGGGAGAAAAATGTGAGCACGCTGGTGATGCTGACTAGGTGCAATGAGCAGGGCCGGGTGAGTTGCATTGGGAGGGGGGGGGTCACAGGCATTATTACATCACAGAGACTCAAACCAATACGCAATTTCCTTAGGTAAAATGTGAGGAGTACTGGCCTTCAGGAACCAAGCATTTCAGCAATATAACTGTGACATCAACATCTGAAATAGTTCTAGATGACTGGACAATAAGAGACTTCACTGTCAAGAATGTAAGTATTAAGGCTGCTAACATTATTGGTAATGGGTATGTATTTGGTTTGCTTTCAGTAATTCTCCAGTAATTAATTACCCTCAACCCCCCCGACCTCCCCTCTCGCTTTCAGGTGAAAACTGCAGAAAAACGACCTCTGCGGCAATTCCACTTCACAGCCTGGCCGGACCACGGCGTCCCAGGGACCACGGAGCTGCTGATCACCTTCAGGCACCTCGTGAGAGACCACATGGACCAGTTCTCGCGCAATTCCCCCTCCGTGGTGCACTGCAGGTGAGGCTGAGCCCAGCGGGGCATGTCCGCCCTTGGCACCACTCTCACTCTCGTCACTGCGATGGCAGTGATTGTCACAGTACTCTGATTCTGTGTTAAGTGCTCTGGGAAAAGCAGAATCTAAAAAGGCACTATCTAAGAATAAACTGAATTGAATTCTCAAAGATTTCATGGCTCCCCCAGGTCCTATTCATTTCTTACGGATGCCACCCAAAACTAGGCCCTTTCTGTTACCAAGACCAGGAAGTTCCATAGTCTAACCCATTCTTCTCATTCATTCATGCACAAGAATAGGTTATATATGCATGTGCCACAGAATGTTGCAAATGTTTTCTCGGGTGACAGTGCGGGAGTGGGACGAACTGGAACCTTCATCGCCATTGACCGCCTGATCTTCCAAATCGAGCGGGACAACGAGGTGGATGTGCATGGAATTGTCCATGATCTCCGCATGCACCGGCCACTCATGGTCCAGACTGAGGTAAGCCCAGCTAATGGCCTGCCTGCGTATTTTAAAATGGTTACATATGCTTGCAGGTTGATAGCAGGTATTCTCTTTATGGATTTCATGGTCAAAACCGATATGTAGCCACATTTAACCCTGAGTCTGCTTTATCTTTTCAGGATCAGTACGTGTTCTTAAATCAGTGTGCCATGGACATCATCAGATCAAGAAGTGGAACCAATGTAGACTTGATATATGAGAACACAGCTGCAATCTCTATTTATGAGAACTTTCAGCCTATGAAAAAATCGAAAAATGGTTACCACCGTACTTAGGAAAATCTTTGTTCATCTTTCTAATGCTGGATCTATGTTCTTGTTGTTTATTTATAGAAAGTGCCTGTCATTTTCACATACAGCTGAGGAAAAAATTAAGAGACCACAGCTGAAACAGTTTTGTTTCGCTCATTTCTCAATTTATGGGTATGTGTTTGTGAATAATATGCATTTTTTTTGCAAACCGCAGCCTGGTTCTTCTCTGTTTCTCATTGATGAAGGGCTCCTTCCTTGCTTTATGGGACTTCAGTCCTGCTTCTAGGAGCCTGACATGAGCTGTCCTAGCAGTGCACTTCACACCTGCACTTAATGTCGTATAAGTTAACGGTCATCTCTGGCATTAGAAGGTCATTTCCACCCTTTACCTGACTGGCTTCTGCTCGTTCCCAGTGTCTCCTGCTTCACTTTGTTCTTGTGTGCTGCTGTCTTAGAAATTTTGAACCTGGAAGCAACCTGCTGCTCAGCATAGCCTTCTGCCAGCAGGATTAAACCAGGATTTAAAAATGCAGATTTATTTCAAAATACAAAGGGGTCTCTTAATTTTTTCCACGACTGTATGTAGAGGGTGATGACAGCCCTGCAGACAAGAAATTCCTGATTTATAAAAATAATAATAGTTACTTTAGTTGCTTGTTGTACATAGATGTACAGTACATAGTACTAAAAATGGCTTATGGTCTAAGATGTGCAATATCTGAACATTACAACATATACTGAAAAAAATGGGAAAAAAAAACATTAGCAAAATTTTACTTGCAAAATAAATTGAACTCAGGACTCAGAACTTTGATGTTTCATTTCAGTTGAATGTTTTGCCTCTGTTTAATAGAAAAATAATACTGTAAAGTAGTTTAATCCACTCTTTCTCATATACTTGTCACGTCCTGCATGCCTGATCTTCCTGCCTCCTCTCTAACTTGTCCATGGTGAGCCACGCCTGTTGCTTGTTACCCCCGTTAGTCCTCGTATTTAAGTACCTGTTTGTCCTATCAACCCCAGTCTGGTCATAAATGTTGCTCCTCCTGTCTCCCTGTGTTCTTCCCGGTACCAGTCCTACCATTTTGGCCCCTCATGGTCCTGTTGGTTTCCTAACCCCTGTTCAGTTCTGTTCAGTTTTGACTTGATTAAAATCCCATTTTGTTCACATAAATGCCTGCCTTTCAATCCTTCATCCTGTGCTTCATGAGAGTAATGCATAGTGATAATTTTTTTCGAGTTCAAGGCTATTTGCATTTGTGAGTCTCAAGCTTATGAAATATATTATGAAGTAACAAAATAATCAGGGTTTGTAAATGTTTTGTAAATATAAATTTGGGAGGAGCTCAAATGGTCTTTTTTCATTAAATAAGAGGGACTTTTGCATTTTTGTATCTCATAAACGAATATAACGGTGACCAGAATACTCAGCTTTAATTGTGCTTTGGTTAAGCTTCATGGTCAACGCCTTACACAAGTGACAACATTGTAACTGTGATTATTTTAAATGTGTTTTTATCACAAGTTTGCCTGGCTATATTTATGCAGACAACCCTTGTAAAAATCTGAGTGGTTGTTTCAGTTCAAAATCGTTTAATGGCCTTATGGAAGTTTTTGGCTATATCGTTGTGAGAATAGAAAATTATTACCATTACATTTGTATATGTTATGTATGGAAATGTGCACTGAGATTCCTGACTACTCTTCCTAAACCTTATTATGCAAAAGCTATCAGCACTGTGTATGTTTTTTAGCAATAGTCTGCTTAAATTACGAGGCAGACTGTGAATGTGAAGGTATGCTAAAATCTATCTCATATTGGCCAGTAGATTTATAATTTTCCTGGAAAATGTGCAGTAGTTTTAGGTCAATAGTTAAGAACATTGTTTAAAATGAAACTGTGGTTAAAACTGAAGTGCAAAGTATATAACATCAGTGGACAAACTGTTATAGATCTAGATACTGGAATTTAAACAACAGTGTCATGATATGTTAGTGCTGGAAAACAAATATTTTAAAAGAAATCCATTATTCTTTTATGGTTTTATCTGTAAATTTTGCATTTGTCCAGTTATATGTTGAATTGGTATAATAGAAAATTAAATTAATTGGAAAAGTGTCCTGAAATGGTTAATTGTCAGGATCGGTCCCATGAGTTTTGACACCAATTGGCCAGCAGGTGTTGCTGGTCAACCTGTTAATGTTTGTTGGTTTTGTGTTCTCCCACTTCAGTAATAGTTTCGGTATTTCAGTCACAATTCCTTGTTTTTGCTCCTTGTTCCTTGTTCATTTGGTTGTCCTAGTTTTGGTTTTCCATAGTGTTTGGTCCTTTTTTTCTGTTAATTGACCTTTCTGTGCCTGTTAATTGTAACTACCCCACCTGTTCCTTATTGCCCTGTGCTCTTAATGATCAATTGATTTGTAATGGTTCTCACCTGCCCCCAGTCTAGGCTTTTTAGTAATGTATTTAAGTGCCTGTTCTTGTACTGTTCCTTGTTGGTTCATTGTGGTTGTTTCCTTGTGTAGCTATGTGTTTGTTAATTGTTGCATGATAGTTATTCCCTGTTAGTTATTATAGTTTTCCAATGTTCATCCTTGCCTTTAGTTCCTGGTGTTGCTCCCTCCCTTAATTTATGTTTTTCCTGTTTTGTTTTGACCCCTCGTGGTCCTTATGTTTTATGGTTTTCCCTTTTTGCTTGTTTAGTTAAATAAACCCTGATTTATTGAAGCTGCTGTGTGGATTGTCCTTCCTCCGTCATGGCACATCATAACAATTAATAGTAATACCATGTCACACTATTGGATAAATGGTTAGAAAATGGATGGATGGATGGATAATCCAGTTATGGAGTCATGGTACTGTGCTTCAAGAATTAGTTATAAAACCATTGAAAACAAGGACCTGATTAATGATTAAATTTGAAATATTTACTGTAACAATTTACCAATGATGTTAGTAAATTTTTGCCAATAGTCCCCAAAGCCATGGGTTATTTAACTATGTACCCCATTTCTATTTATGGATCCTACACAAAGCACCACAGCTATGTAGTCCTAAGGCATAGGCATTGTTCTACTGTAAAAGCTGTGTCTTCCTTTTTTCTTACTGCTTCTGATAGATTCTTCCTTGTTATAAATATTCTTTGGCAAATTAATTTTCATGTCAATTTGATTTATGTAGAACTATATTCATAACTGTATATTGTAATGAATTTCCTTTATGTTTGACAACAGTATATATGCATCGTTTTTTTTTTTTTGGTTTTTTTTTTACATGGGTGGTATGTTGGCTCAGTAAGTATCACACCCCATTGAATACTGAGGTTTGAATCCCCCCCCCCTCCACCCTGTGTGTGGAGTTTACATGCACCCTTCCACCTCCGTCACATGGGCTTGCTACAGGTACTCTGGTTTAGACCCATAGTGAAAGATATCTTCGGCTAATTGGCATCTTTAAAATGCCCATACCATGTGCATTTACACTCTGATGAACTGGCATCATGTCCAGGATGTACCCCAGCCTGTGCCCTCTGTTGGACTGGCATCATGTTCAGTGTATACCCAAGCCCTGTGCCCTGTAATGGGCTGGCATCATGTCCAGGGTGTACCCCAGCCCTGTGCCCTGTGGACAGGCATCATGTCCAGGGTGTACCCCAGCCCTGTGCCCTGTGGACAGGCATCATGTCCAGGGTGTACCCCAGCCCTGTGCCCTGTGGACAGGCATCATGTCCAGGGTGTACCCCAGCCTTGTGCTCTGGATAGGCTCCAGGCTCCCATACAAAGATGGCCAGGATAAGTGGTTGGAAGATGGGTGAATGAATGGATATTTTATAATTCTAAAGTCATAAATATTTAGTATTGTGGCGCCAGGCTGACCGACGTAGCGTGATGGCGGCGGTGAACAGACACAAGGAGGTGCGGATTTTCACGCAGATGCTCTTTCTGTACAGTCCTGAAAAGGACTGCACACAACGCAACAATATACAGAGACACATAATGAAATAGAAACACGGGGAAGTTACACTAAGGACAGTAAGGCACACACACAGTGGGTAATTATACATTGACAAAGATACGTCAGGATCAGGCAAGGACCAAGTACAAACACACGTGAAGGTACAAGCAACACCCGGGTACACAGCACAACAAGTATCTATGCTAATTACACACTGGGGCTAGTTACAAACTGCAATCAAGCTATCTGTGCTTAAAATACATAGTGCTCACATAGACATAACATTACGGTATCATCTCTCGTTTAGAAAAATAACAGACTCTAAGCCAGGGGTGGGCAGTCTTATCCACAAAGGGCTGGTGTGTAAGTGGGTTTTTGCTGCAACTCCCTAATTAGATTACTAATTAGAGGACTGATTGGCTGAAGAATCCTCACACCTGGGTTTGAACAGCTGACCTACAGGTTATCTGAAAAACCTGAATACACACCGGCCCCTAGTGGATAAGATTGCCCACCCCTGCTCTAAGCGATCACAAAAAAGAAAAATGTACAAAGTATAGGATGTACTTACATGCAAGTAATTTCTTACTTTTCCTTAATGTATAAACAAGTCATGTAGCATCAGAAAGGCAAGGTACAAGGCTATTTTCAGACAAAATTCAACTCTAACTGTACCATTTCCAAGAAAATGAACTTTAAAATCCATGTTATTGTATGATATGAGTCCAGTTTGACAGGCCATTTCTCAGAATTTTCCCTTAAGGTATAAACATCTATTGTACCTTCTCAAAGGCAAGGTCCTAGTGTCTCAATGTGGACTGGGGAAGCAGGAGCGGGGAGACGGAGAATCAGGGAATACGGGGTTTATTAGGAAGCAATCCTTTCAAGGGCATAGGAAGCACATAATGTCAATGACCAGACTGGGGAAACATACTGGAACGCAGACTGAAATACACAGGACTAATGGCAGGAAATAAGGAACAGCTGGTAAACGTAGGGATTCCACACGAGGTTAACAACGGACAAGCCGGGCATGACAGAACCCCCCCCCCCCCCCCAAAGGCACGCACACCGGGTGCACCTAAGGGGAGCGAAGGAACGAGACTGGGGACACAGGACCTGGAAAACAAAACAAGACCATTAACAGGGTACCGGTAACAGGACGGACACACAGAACAAGCACAGGCAACAACCAACACACCAACTGACAAAGCGCAGGAAGAGCAGACAGGTACAGGGGCACCGAGAGAGGAGAGACAGAGGGAACACCAACGGGAGGAACGAAGGGACCCGCAGTGAACAAAGGTGACACAGAGGGACATGGAGCAGACACCGGGGGCACAAAACCAGGGAAAACACATGGAGCTGGAGAGAACCCCAGCAGGTGAAACGCAGAAGCTGTAGGGACTACGGGCGACCGCGAGGTCAGAGCAGGAGGGACCCTAAGCAACCGCGAGGCCAGAGCCGGAGGGGACGCCGAAGGGGGTGAGGAGGAAGACGGAGGGACCGATGGAGGGGACACCGGAGAAGGCGAGGAGGGAGACGGAGGGGACACCGGAGGAGGGGAGGAGGAAGCAGAAGCCGCAGCAGGTGAAGGCGCAGCCACAGCCAGAGTAGGCAGAGGCGACCGATGAGTCGTAGCAGGGGTACCAGCAGGTGACCGACGAGTCGAGAGAAGGAGAACCAGCAGGTGACCGACAAGGTGCCGGAGGAGGGAATTGCAGGCGACTATCGAGCTGGAGCCAGGGGAACATTAGGTGACCGCTGAGCTGGAACTAGGGGACCCACAGGCAACTGCCGAGCCAGCACCAGGAGGACCAAAGACGAGCCAGGGGGTAGGGCGGGTGGGACATGACCCCTTCGCAGGTGTCCTCTCCCCTTCTGGGAGGCCAAGAGGCGAGGACCTGGCCGGAATCTGCCATGCTGGTGCAGTGGCTGTGGTCCTCTGCCAGAGGGGTCCAGAGGAACAGTCAGGAAGATCCCTGAGGGGTTCCAATCGAGCTCCTCCTCCGCCTCCATCAAGAGAGGAGGAGCGATGGTCTGGCAATTGGGGACCTTCTCGGGGACAGGGACTGGGGCCAGGGGAGCAGGGTGTATGGGAGCAGGGTCAGGAACTGGAGGTTCAGGAACCAGGGGAACTGGATCTGGAGCCAGGGGCATTGGACCTGGAGGGTCAGGAACCTCAGTGGGCAGAGTAGGAACTGGAGAAGGAACCTCAGGGGCAGAGCAGGAACGGGTGGATCAGGAACCTCAGGGGGCAGAGCAGGAGTCACAGAAACAGGGGCAGGCCCCGCGGGGGGCGGAGCCAGTGGGTCAGGAATCATGGGGGGTAGAGCAGGCACTGGCGGTGCAGCAGGAACCCCGAGTGGCGGGCATCTGCAGGAGGAGCAGGAACCGCAGGGGGAGGAGCAGGAACCGCAGGGAGCATAGCATCCACCGCCAGCACAGGAACCACGGGGGCGGAGCATCCACCACTGGCACAGGAACCGCAAGGACTGGAACCAAGGTTTGTGCCTCGGTAGCAGACGCTGCCCCTTTAAGGACCGTGGGGACCCACAGGATGGAATCTCATACAGACCTGGCCCCTTTAAGAGCCAGGCGAGTCCCAGGAAAGGGGCAATGGGAGTTCCGTGCAGCCGCTTGGACGAAGCGGTGGTGTCGTCATCTGGTGTGAATACCGCCAGATGAAGAATCGGGAGGGATTCCCCCCGACATGCAGCAGAGTCGGCAGCAAAGACTGAAGTGGCTCCCAGGAAGACCTTTGGCGTCTCCCATCTTCGGTTTTCAGTTTCTTCTTTTTCCCACTGTCTGGAGAACTTCGGGCGGCTTAAACAGTGGATCACAGAGTCCGCAGTCTAGGTTTACTCGCCGCTTATTCACCTCAGCTGCCCAACTTCTGAGTCGCCGCAGGTTCACCCGTACCTCTTCCGCGAGGTGCAGATCCTTTGAAGGGGAAATCCTCTTCACGATGTCCCCTAAGTGCATAGCCAGGGTCTGGGCCGTGAGGTTCTCCTGGACCTCAGGTTGCTGAAGCTAATACATCACCTCGTCGCCGAGGTCGAAGTATTCCGCCTCGCTTAACTGAGGCATTTCGTTTGAGAGTCCAGTCATTCTGTCACAACGTGGACCGGGGAAGCAGGAACGGGGAGAAGGAGAATCAGGGAATACGGGGATTATTAGGAATCAGTCCTTTCAAGGGCATAGGAAACACATAATGTCAATGACCAGACTGGGGAAACATACTGGAACGCAGACTGAAATACACAGGACTAATGGCAGGAAATAAAGAACAGCTGGTAAACGTAGGGATTCCACACGAGGTTAACAAGGAGGTATGGCACACAGGAGGATCAGAACCTAGGCTATTGTCAGAAAAAGTTTGGTAAATTTTTCCTGTACCATTTTACCAAAATGGTACGGGCTCGCCACCTGTCCCCCCTCTGCGGGCCTCCCTGTATGGGGGTTGGGTGACCCCTTAGTCCCTCGCGAGCTGCCTCCTAGGTTGGGCAGGTGGTTGTCTCGGGGACGCGTGGCCATTGGCCCTTGTGCCGGGGGGGCGGCGGGGTGGCCCCGGCTGCCTGATTTCCCCTGCCTTCGCCTTGGGCCTGGGGAGGGGGGGTTGCTGTCGCTTCCCCTAACAGCATCAAATGCCAGCACATCCAATGACAAATCAGTTCACACCTACACTTGCACATACAAGAATGGTTGAGCGATCAATATCATTATTATTATTACTTTTTAGCGTGTGTTATAGATGACAATATACATGTATATGGGTAGGATCACGTGTGTGTGTTTGCTACATATATATAATACATATATATAATACCTATTTGTAACATTATTAATTATTATTATTGATATTGTTGTTATAATTTTTGTTGTTTGATGTCCTTGTAATGAGTGTTATGTTTCTTATGGTTGTTTGTATTCTGTATTCCCCTACACTTAATTTTCTCCATCCCAGCTACATTATTAGTGTTATTATTCCTGTATACCTTTGTTTTCTTTTTTTTTTCTCTCCCCCTCTCACCATGGTGATTAATGTCTGTTATTGTTACGATTGTTGTTTCTGTGCCCCCCCCCCCCCTTTTTTTTTCCTTCACGGTACTAGGACGGGTGAGTTCGGAGCGGCCACACTCTTTGCTCTTGAATTTAATGAAAAATAAAGTTGTCCTCCGAAGAGGGGGGGTGGTGGTGGGCAATAAAAAAAGAAAGAAAAAAGAAGTCATAAAGCTTCTGAAAGCACCGAACTGGGGGGCTAGTAGACCCACCTCTGCCTGGGGCCTCTCACCATGGGCAACTCCAGAGTGGAACAGAGTTCAGCCCCTCTCCAAGAGTTTGGTTCTAGAGACTATCTCTCTATCTCCCACACCAGCTCAGGCTCCTTTCCCACCAGAGAGCCCACAGTACGGACCCATGTTTTCTCTTTGGGCTATGCCACTCGCCTTCAAGTTCCCATTCCAGGCCTGGCTCCAGGGCAAGGCCTTGGTGTCCCCAATCCAGACAGGATAACATGGTCCCTTGTATTTTATATCATCCTGGTGTTTTTCTGAATTGTACTTAGTATAGCCGCTCAACTAGGACCAATTTGCCTTGGGAGTCCCTACCAGGGGCAATTGCCCCCAACAACATAACTCCTAGGAACATGGCGGCACGCAAACTCTACTACCACGATAAGATGGCGATTCATGGAGGTTTATATTAAAATTATATAATGAGTCTGGTTGAACACAAATTCTGTGTAAATACGCACCAAATGAAGCACTGAGTTTTACTGTTTGCACATTTCAATTGTGATCTCTGTCAAGCCCTACCAATCTGCCCCTCCTGTTTCTCCCTAGTGTGGCTCTAACAAGCCACAACTGTTATGCATCATTCTTACCTCTCATTCCTACCCTTGTGTAATGCTCTCCAGGTGCCTCTCGTTCTACTCCCTTGCTAGTCTTTGTATAAAGGTGCCTCCCAGCCCTGTGTTCCCCAGTCTTGACACTGATGTTATTAATCCTGCTAGTTTTGTTGTTGATCCCGTTGAGCTCCCCTGCGATCCCTTTGTTTACCTGCCATTGTGAGTGGAATAAACCACTTGCTTTGCCCTGCTTCCCGCGTCTTTCATCCTGCATCCTCACAACATTCTCTCCACTGGATTTGAGGTCATATCAATTCCTTGCCTAATTGTAGCAACTGCAAAAAAAACCCTATGCTGGCTACTTGTACTACTGTTCGACATCTTGGACGTCTCCAATAATAATGCATTTGTCATCTGGATGGCACTGAATCCATATTAGAACATAGGAAAGCTCCAGAGATAACTGTTTTCAAAAACTAGACAAGGAATTGATAATTGCCATTTCATGAAAATGGTATGGTAAAAGTTGAACAAATTTTGTTGGGAAATAGATTAAGACCTTGCTTTTCAGAAGGTGTAGAACTTGTTTATACATTATGGAAAAAATAAGAGAAATGCCCTGTCAAACTTTGCTCATATATGCAAACGCGTATAAAACCATAGATTTCAAAGTGCATTTTCTTGAAAATGGTACAGTAAAAGTTGACCAGATTTTGTTTGGAAATAGCCTAGGGCCTTAGCTTTCAGAAAGTATAAGAGTTGTTTATATGTTAAGGGAAAATTCTGAGAAATGGCTTGTCAAACTTGACTCATAGCAAAGTGCCTTATCTTGAAAATGATACAAGAAGAGTTGAATTTTTTTTGTCTGGAAATAGCCTTGGACCTTGCCTTTCAGATGCTATATGACTTGTTATACATTAATGGAAAGTAAGAAATTAATTGTATTCAAGTACATCCTGGACTCTGTACATATGAATATTCACCCTTTTCTTATGCGCGATCGCTTAGAGTATTGTTTTCCTAAATGCCAGCTGATACCGTAATATTATGTCTATGCGTGTACCACACATTTAAAGTGCGAATAGCTTGACCGCAGTTATTTGAAGTGTTCGCGAGCCAGCCCGGATATTCAAATCCCACCGACGCTACAATATTTAATTCGTAATTAGGTTGTGAACTTTAAACATAACTTATTATAGAGGTCAAACAAGTCAGTTTGGATAATAATGAATACATTTTATATTTTATATAGTTTTTTTCTGATTCAGTTTATGCATGCTTCCTTCTTTACTTAAAAAACCTATTACTGCAAAATACCATGGTCATGTAGACAGGTTAATTAAACCTGCATTTAACCTATTAACAGTTTCTGAAAGTATGTATTATATGCGTTCATCCCACCTAATTCAATATTCTATAGTGTCATTTCTATCACACATATACCGGGAATTTTCCCATTAGGCCGACCACTATGTAGGTCAACAAAATTTGTAGTAACGCCCACCCCCACAGCTCTAAAAAATTTACCGTTGGGCCCCCCAAAGTCCACAGTCCACTTTTAATCCCAGTCCAGCCCTGGATTTAGGTCAGATCCAATAATCTATGCAATTGCAGAATTTTGTAAACAGAGGGCAGTGTAACACCCTATATAATGAAATGTGCTTCAGTTTTCAAGATAGTTGAACGGCACTTTCTCACTTTAACAACTAGAGTAAAGAGGTAACTGGACGGTGTCTTATGCCGCTCTTTGAAATTTAAGTACAAAGCCAATATAATGTAGCAATTATTCTGTATGTTTTGTGCTCTTTTCTACTACCACAGAAATTAATGTTTGTTGGTAAGATACGGCTTTTTGAATCTCTTTTTATTGTAAGGTGGCGGTAGTGCAAATACGATCGAATTACAAGCATTGAATGTAATTAAATGTAGTATAAGCCAAAATTATCAAATGAAAAGATATAAATAGCTAAAGTTGTTTGCTGAGAAAATAGAAAATTCATATCTTACTTTTTGGAAAGCGCGCTCTCACATCCATCACGAGAAAGTAATGATTGGTTAATATATCACACTGATGGGCAGTAATAACTGGCTTGCTAGTTAATATAGGAGAGTCGGGCTTGGGGAGCGGAGGCAGACAGCGCAAAGGAGGAGCTCCTTAAAGGAGTTTTAACGCAAAGGAGGATTTTTTACGTATCATCCATTGTGACACAACCGATCGACAGAAGGTTTTGGAAAGAAGGGGATACAGTGTACATTAACGGACGAATGCTGGATTTGCTTGATCTGTGATATTACAGGTGAGGAAATGAGCTTACTGCTAAATCTCGAATCGTTCATCTCTAACTTGCATTTTTTATATAATTGTCCTGTCCTTCATTAGTTCAAAAATGACATATTATAACAATAACATATGAATGAATTAAAAATTAAGGTAATGAATTAATGGCCTTCTATTCAGCTAAACATTTGTAACCTTGTAGGTAGATGTTTAAAATGTTTTGCATAGATAGTTCTCTAATTGTATAACACTGGATTGCATAGATCTCTTTTTTTTGTGTGAATTGTGCGGTGTGACAGTGCAGACCGAGGCTGTGCTGGATTTACCACATATGGTCGTACAGTATATTCATTTATTTATCATGTAAATTTATTTTATAAGGAAATGCATGTATGCACACAATTATCAGGCTAATATATTTTCAGAAACGTTAAGCACTAGTGATGTGCTTGAGTGTGGGTTGCTGTTGTGAAAACCAATTATAACTAGGCTATATAACAACAATATAATTTTATGTTCTTGTATAACACGTAACAAAACGAATACTTACCTGTAACGAAAGCGAATACTTACCAAATTGTAGTTTTATTTTCCATATTGTCTTTATTAGGCCTGCTTTTACATAAATGCAACCAATTTTACGACTAATTATTTCTTTTTTTTTTGCGTTAAACTTGTGCATACTGATTCTGAGGGTCTGCCTCAAATCTTTCAAGTTTTCTCTACAAATTCAGACCTTCCAGAGTTGTCCTCCTTTATTTCTGTGATTTCTTTTGCATACTCCGGTTTCCTGGTACAATCGAATGATATTCAGTTTGATGTAAACCAGCCGTTGTGGAACCAGATATTGAGGTACTAACAAGATTTTAAAGGTAAATAAATGCAAACCAGGAATTTTGCTATTATCGATGGGAACGTTGAAGCACCGTAACTGACATAGGCCTATTGGGAAATGCACAAATTAAATTAAATCCAGCAAACGGGCACATGGATTCTGACATAAAAAGTGCCCTTTAGATACCGTTTCACCACTGTTTCTGTTTGTTTTGTCTATGCATGTGTCTGACCTCCTGGAGTAAACTCATTTACGTTCTGAACGTTTTCTCTTCTGATGTCACTGCGCAGTTTAAATTAAACAGGACACCCTTAATGGTGCCAACCTACCAAAGCAAATCGAATGTATATATATTATGTGCAATATAACACGCATGAATTATGGCAAGAAGTAAGCTGTCAGTGATTATAAATTGCAATCTAAAGCTGCAGCTGTTTTTTCCTGAGATTTTTCACTTTATGTGATTATAAGCAAAAAAACAAGGACATTTCCATGGATATCTGATAGCACTAAATGACACAGTAATATTGTCTCTGCGATAGATCAGAATCAGCTTAATTTCTTCAAGTACATATAGACCAGGGGGTGTCAAACTGCAGTCCTGGGGGGCCGCAGCCCTGTGTAGCTTAGTTCTTTCCCTGTTCCACCACAAATGATTCAGCTCAACAGCTGTGTGGTAATTAGCACAAGAAGTTGAATCAGGTGTGTTAAACGAGGAGAAACCCAAAAATGTGCAGGGCTCCGGCCCCCCAGGACTGGAGTCTGACACTTGTGATATAGACCATTGTTTCTTGACCCAGTCGTCGGCGACCCCCAGATAGTCCACGTTTCTGCAAACCCCCCCCCGACTCCCTGCCAGACACTCTACAGTTTTGCGGGGGGGCTCAGAGGATCAGGTGGAGACATACTGATTTAGACTGTGTGTGCATTGGTGTTTTTGGTACTGAGACATACATTTTCACAAATATTCCTTACATGAACTAGAGTCAGGCTTTTAATGTTACTGTATTTCAAATGGAACCTACACCTTTGATGCACACAGGTAACATCCAGTGGAGACAGAGAGGTGTGAGCATTATGTAGATTTGTAACTATTCTATATGAGTATCACATAACAACCTGCTCACTAAGAGTTCTGACACTTCTGCTTGTTTTTCTTGGTTTGTATGTGTACAAAATGTTGTAGAAATGGATTTTGGGATGTATTCATGTCCCATGAGATGTGAACTGCACTCTGACATTTGCATGAAAGGAAAGTTTATGACTCCAGAGCTGTTTTCAAATGTTATTTAATGGGGAAATTTCGTATATATGCTTAACATGGCAATTTTACATAAGGTAATCAAAATAAACGAAAGCCAGGGGAAATACTGAATACATCCCATTTTTTTTGCATTGTGTTCACTTCTGCAGCCCAAAATACAATGTAGGGCAATTCCATGCAAAGGTCACCCTTACTAAGGACAAAAAAGAGCACAGGTACAGAACTATTTTCAAGATATTCACATGTGTCTATATTTCACTGTATGTAACTGCTCTAATCAAATTTTAAAGAAAATTTCACGATATATAGAAATATCTGGGGCTGTTCCACAAAGCAGGACTTCTCAGTTAGCTGGCTTAACTTAAGATAGAAGTCTTGATAATCCAAGGGTTTAGGTAAGGAGCATTCCTATTGAACAGTCATGACCACTAGCTTAGTTAACACAGCTAACTGAAAAATCCTACTTAGTATACCCTCGTAATGTATTTTATAAATTTACAAACATTCATAAGGATGTAGGTGAGTTTGGGTTTAGGGGGCATTCTCATTTAATTGTTTTTTTCAATTATTTCTCAAGTCTGTGGACGATGGGTTCAGACACATCTATAACGTAAAATGTAAAATTATCCGTAATGCCTGTTTTTCTTCATTTTTTCCCCCAAACAAATATTTTCTATATTTTTTCTGTTAATTCAAGTGCATTTCTTGTTACACATATAATGCTTCCTGCAGTTTAAAATTTAGAGTCTGTAGAAAATCTGTAGTCACCCATGAAAGTCAGTCTGTTTGATGTCACATCCATAGCGCTGATGAAACGCTACGCCTTTCTATGTTATGGTGCTGGTGTTACCCAGCCTGTGCAGCTTTCTGAAATAAGCTCTCAGGTCTGTAATACTGTTTCTCTTTGGTAGAAGTACAACGCAAAATGGTGATTATTGGCTGGGTAGGCTGCTCACCGCAGGCCGCAGGAGCTCTCATGTGGACGTCTGTCTCGTCCTGCCGCCCAGAAAGCCACCTCTGTGTCACTCCTCAGGCCGCACTGCTTCACAGTTTCTAAAAAACCGAAACTCCAGCTGTCAGAGGATGCCGGCTACAGCATCAACGCTAAGAGGGCGGGTCAGGGGCCTGCACTGCTTCAGGAACTTTTCTCATCCTTTATTTCTGCTAGTTTATCATAGACCCAAATCTAAAGGGAAGTGTGTCAGTCTGTCGTCTGTTATGTAAGCTTTTCTTGTGAATTTTCTTCCTGTTTCCACTGCATTGTTCCCACTTATGTTCGTTCCTTTTTGTATAATGTATTTCACCTTTCTCCTCTTATTCTCTTTTTGGACCATTTCCCCAGCTTTTCCTCACACCAGCCTTACCACATTTCTCACTATCATACCTTGTTACAGACTTCTATGCTTTGTTTTTTCCACTGCACCGTTAATGGAATATGAGTTTGCCACTTAATGACACTTTTGGTTTTAACACACCGTGTGAAAACCGTTATTCATTAAAATGGTGACAACATGTCCATTTGCTAGGCTTATATACACCTCAGTGATATTATAACAGTGAATAACTGTAAAGTATCACACCATGTTGCAGTATTTTCCCAACTTTTTTTTGTTTTGTTTTTGAAAATGTGATGATGGCAAAAATTCAGCAGACATTGGTTTGGCAAAGAGAAAATGTAAGAATTACAGCTGGCAGTAAAAACCAGCCATAACTGTTATAAAATCAATGGTTGTATCTGATAACCGTTCAGTCCAGAGACCCGTCTGATCAGTATTATTAACCTGACTCCCCTAGGTCTTACCCCAGCTAGTATGGAGTCCTTGGTGGTGTTTTGGTTATAGTTAATACCTTATAAACCACATGCGTGCCTCACACATAAACCTGTTTAACATTAAAAGTAACTACTGTAATTGTTCTAGCTGTCTGGTTTGTATGCTGATTTCTGTTTTAGTCACACTATGTTCTGCTTCACAAATATTTTGCTATTTTTCAAGCAAGTCTTTCTGGGTTGTTACAGTACCTGGAATCAGGGGCAGATTAACGCACAGGCTAGATAAGGCTTAAGCCTAGGGGCCCCACGTGTGCCAGCCTGCAAGGGGCCCCCCATTGGCGCGGAGGGGGGCGGGGTTGGGGGGCCCACAGACTACTGTAGCCTAGGGGCCTCTGTACACCTTAATCCGCCCCTGTCTGGAATGTTAGCTTTGTTGCTGATCTCATGCTAAGAGGCATCAGATGATCTTTAATGTGCTTTGAGGAAGATGAATTGGGTGACTTGGTCACTACAGGTCATGCGGTGTCTTCTGGGGAAATGAGGCACTTGGAAGTTCACAAATGGAACTGCTATTCAAACAATAAGTCAGTGGTCTTTACAGCTTGGACATCAAACCAAAAAGGATACACAAATAAACTGTTAAAACCATGTTTTCTCTGATCCAATCATTTTATTCCAAATTGAGGAAAACAGTTAATTCCTTCTTGTGTTTTGTAACTAAAATATGTGTTATTGAAAATTGAAAATCTGTTAAAGTTATACAGTTTGGATTGAATTTACTATTGTGTTGCTTTTTGTTCAGCGTATAAAATAGAATATAAATGCCTCACTATTACAGTCATTTCACCACCAAGCGATGTTCAGTATAATGTGTTTCTGCTTTGTGTCTTTGGACTGGCCCCAAGCTGGCATTTCTGATGATGTGTGGATGGATGAATAGATCAACGACTGAATCGCAGTCAATATTTAGCTAATGCGTTTGATTTGACTGAGGTGGATATTACACCAAAGCTCACTCACAGCTGCTTAATTAAGAACTAGGATGAAACAGAAACCAGCATGGCATTAGGAGTGTGTTTGCTTAGCCCAGCTATGATGGCATTGGATTGAGATTGAAGTGGTGCTGTCTAGTTTTGAACATCAAAGTTTCAGTCTGTGTAGGGTGGAGGAAAAGAAAGGGTCTATTCACAAGACCAGGTTCACTTGGAGTCAAGAGAAGCAGTTATAGTAATAGAGAGAATCAGAGTTCTTAGACGTGATATCTGGTGAATCCAGAGACATAATCTCGGGTAGCAGAATGTATAGGGTAAATGTATTTCAGTTTATATACATAAATGCAATACATGATATATTTTTATATTCTCAATTTAGGAGACACCCTGTATTTATGTGTAGTTCTAATACAGTCCTCATTATAACAATAGGAACATAAGATGTCCTTGGCATTATTTTCATTTCTAAGTCAGGAATATTTTTTTACTGGGCGCCCCGAACGCCGTGTTAGCCATCAGTAATCTCTGTAATCGTAGTCCGCATCTGACGCATGAGAAGCCGAACGAACTTGTGGGTGCGGGGTACCGTGTCCGCGGCAGCCCTGGCGGCAGAAGCGGCTCTTAGTGTTCCGCGGTGTCCGATTACCGAACTAGACACCCGGGGCACATGAGTCCCACGGCATTTTGCAGATCGGCAGTTTCCACCCGAAGAAGTGCGAAGGACGGATCTGAACCTCCCGTTCAGACTGTGTTTTGTTTTATTATACGGGAAATGATTTTGTGAGTCAAAACCAGGATGTCAGTGGGGATCACTGCGAAACTGATTTCAAAGCTGTCACGCTATATTTATATACTTATTTTATATTGGCTGGTGGCTGTTAAAATAAAAACACTAACAGTTAAATGATCGCTCAGAAGGTAACACCATAGCCTCACACCTACACTCCATCTCTGTGCTGGATAATCGTTTATGGAAGATTGACGGATGGATTGATTTAGTGATTATCTTAAACAATTAAGTGCCTTCCAGTTTTCAGAGGAGAGACAGACCTGTCAATGCCACCTCATTAAAATCCTGAAATTCTGGATGTTTATACACTACACTTGAAAATACTCCCTCGATAGGGGACTTTGGTATTTTTGAATGCATATAGGCCTACTTGTTAATGCTTAACATGTATTATGCTGTTAGTGAAGTAAATGACTCCAAGCTTTCTGCATTTGAAGCCCTTGACTTCTCTGTCAAGGAGACAAGCTCTTTCAAGAAAAGCCTCATTTGGACCCCAAAGGCTATGTATTAATGTCCTAGCATCTATTTTAACAGAAACCCCCCTAATTCAAGACTGAACCATTGAAATTAAGCTTACCATTGTCATTCCACTGTAGTAAGCCACTGAATAAAGTAATGTTGTTGAAATTGAGCTTTCCACTTTGCTGTTAGATCATTTTCAATTCTACTAGTTACTAGTTTAGTTATGACATAACTCATTTGTTTAGTTTTTTTAATCATAGAATTGCTTTAAGATACTGGAAAGCTAAGCAACTGAACTCAAGCTGTGATTTGAATACATAGCCTTCAAAGAATATATGTGTCATGTCCTGCACACTTGACCCTCCTGTCACCTCCCTCATATGGACCTGATGAGTCACGCCCGATGCTTATTGTCCCTTGTTAGTCCTAGTATATAAGTCCCGGTTTGTCTTGTCATGATCTTTAACGTCATTCCTCTTATGAGCCTGTGTCCTTCCCTACACTAGCCTTCTCGTTTTGATCCCTCTCAATCTGGTTTATTTCCAGTCTCTGTTCTTTGAGTTCAGTAAACCCCCTTTTTGTTTCACCACAATGCCTGCTCTCATTTGTTCCCCAGGTCTTCACCGTGTGCTTCTGAAATCCTTGGTTGTTTAGTGATACAGAGAAGGTCTCATTAAAGGCCTTTCCCACTTTAAAGCGACATATTCTACAGGTATGTCCATTACTAAAACTAAGAATTTTTATTTTTTTTCTTTTGCTGGTTTGCTGGGGAACATTAAGAGAGACCTGGCCCAACCTGCACTTTGTCGACAGACCCAGTTTGGCTCACAGCCAGCACCAGGACATGTGTCAGACAGAAAACCAGTGCTTTTCATCGCTCCTCTTGTGCTTCAGAGATAAGACATCAGATTCAGCTGGAATATAATGCCATCTGATAACTGTGCCACTGATTCACAACATCAGTCCAGAATTATTTGCTCTGGATGTGGGCTGTAGCTTTGTAGTCATGTCTTTTTAGCTGCTGTGGCTATTCCTTGATAGACATTTCCTCGTCAGGGAGATCTTAATTATCAGTTTTTACATAAATAAGAAGCAGTTGGCTCAGCATTTTAGAATTGCTTGTCAACTCCTCATCATTCAAGACACTGAACCTGTCTTTCTTGCCCTAGGGTTGTGGAATATTACCCCTATTGTCCATATTTTATAACCTGTACTTGCTGTACAGGTTGCCGTTGACTACCATGAATACCACGATGGGTTCCGACTGACTGGTTGTAAGTCAGTTTGGTCATAAATCGGCCCTTTATTATGTAAAAATTATCATATGTATAATATACTGTATGATAAAAATTAGATCATCTTTAAGTCGTAATGTTTGGTATTTTTTACCCTATTTATCACGATTTTCTTCTGCTGCCAGCAGTTGGGGTGGAAACTATCATACACTCACGCTGGGCAACACTCGTGCGTAAACTCATGTTTATGTTTTGTGCTTACGCAATCTTACTCTTGTAAATAAAGGAACTTATTTCCAAAGTGCTCTGCAGTTTGTTGTAGATTGCAGATGTTTCAGGTTTTATGCTTGCTGGAAAAATGTAGTGATTGCTGAAAAAATGTAGTCTCTTTTTTGTAGTCTTAGAAAGCTACTTCCGCTGATGAATTGAATTTGATATGACTGCTTCTTCTACATGGATAGAGCTATTGTGTGCTCTTCTGCCCTTTGTATAAAATGTGAAGCCATGTTTCGGTCAGCTGAGCTGTTTAATGGTCATGCTTAATAAAGCCAGTTATATAGAACCTACCGCCTTGTGTGAGTTTATCTTGCTTAGAAACAAAAGCTATGGGCTGCAGGCACGCGAAGGGCTGTTTTGGAAGCAGGAATTCTATACAGTGGTTGGCCCTGATCAGTTTTGTGCTTGGCCACTGGTTGCTTTCCCTGAGAATAAAAGAAAGTCCATCCATCCATTATCAGCTTGCGATGGTCATTCGAGTTGGTTTATCTGGTCATACCAGCATGACCAGCTTGAAAGGCTGGCCACACCAGCTTGACCAGCTGGTGACCCACCCAGTTAAACCAACAAAGAGCACTAAGAGCTGGGAAATGACCATCTACTGTAAGACCATCTTAGAGCACCTTAGACCAGCTAAAACCAGCTACCAGCTATCTTTTCAGCAGGGTGGGTCTTAAATTATATCGCGCTTTCTTCGAGCATTTGGCACACTAATATCGAGAAAAAATATTTTGTGATAATTGTAATTATCGTTTTATCCCCCTTTGAGATATTGAACCTTTGAGACCAGCTGTCATAATATCTCTTTTATTCTAAGACAATCAATGAAGCAGTTATAGAGGGCTTTTGCTAGTGCCTTTTAAGTGGTGCAATATGTTACCAAATTCTCATGTAAAAGAAAAAAAAAAAATAATGAAAAAAGTAGGACAGGAAAAAAAAGTAGGGCGGGATATAGAAAGTGTTTTTGGAATCTCATAGTGTTCACTTAAAGTAACCATTTACATATTATACACCTATCCATCATCACAGCCATATGCAGTAAAGGGTGTTGGCACATAATCACACAAGAATACCGAAAACTTTGTATTGTATATAATACTGTTCTGTTCATGACTGATGCTAAGAAGCAACATGAGACTGGCGAAGTAGATCGATGGAACTTTCTGGGAAATTGAGAGGTCTGTGGTGTTGCAGTGGAAGCATCAGATGAGGCTTGTGTTTACTGGCCAGTCTACATTCCAGTCCTCACCTGTGGACTTGACCTGTGAATACTGAGCATAAAGAACATGGGTTTGAGTACAAGCTAAGCTTACCCTCCGTGGCAGGGTGAAGTATTCTAGAGGGACCTCGAAATAAAGCCATTGGTTCTTTGGTTTGAAGGGGTCGGCTGAGGTAAGGATGCCACCAGGCCAGCTGCTCTGGGGGGTGCTCTGGGGGGTGCTCGGGCTCTTCCCATTGAGACAGCCAGGACTCACTGGTGCTATTAGGGTATGACTTATAGCTTCCATGAACAGTGTTCTCTCTCTTTCACGTCAGATTAAACATGACTCGGTGGAGGGGCAGACAGATGTGAAGACCCCATGGGAGAGGGGATGACATGGAGGAGGTGAGGTTCTGTCAACCTGAAACAGCCGCTTTTAAAAAGGAATCAGATATAACCAAAAATGTACACTTAAGTGTAAAAACAGCCATCTAACAACTTACTAAATGAAGTCCCTCAGACATAGAAATAAATATCTTCTATGTGAAAAGGCATTGTAAATAATATTGGATAATGCTGTACCATTCATAATGCATTCATAGGAAATTCTGTCCACCTTCATAATGCATTCATTGGTAAAAACAAGCATTGTAACTGCATAATCATATAATGTTTGATATTAAAGCTGTTAAATTATTGTGGCACCGGGCATCACAATGGCAAATAATGAGAAGACTTATTTACAGGGACAAACCATTGAGTCCTTAACAGGACTAACACAGGCACTAGACAAGCATTGGAACCAACCACATACAGACACACAGGGAGGTCAGACGCCGGACAGTAACGCTCACACATGGTGGGTAATTTATACATGCTAAAGACATAAGGATTGGACAAGGTTTACGCAAAACACGGGCAAACACACACTCGACAGTCGGGAGCGAGTGTGAACAATAACAGTACAACAAGGGTTATTTACAGTACACAGACAGGGGCTATTTACAGTTGCCCGCAAGCATGCTGGGATATGCTAATCCTGCCGGCGTTAAGATGTTAAGGTATACAGGCGCTCCTCTACTAACGAACTTTCAACTTACGAACTTTCAGACATATGAACAAAGAGGAATATAAGTTCAAATTGTGTTAATTGGGCTCCCATTTCTGAAACATCAATTTTTTTTTTCTGCGCGCCAATTCTTCCTAGTACATCTTCTGGCCATTACTCCCACCGCACAGCAGCGTAGCGTGCATACTACCAGCATCCTAAGTCTTAGTACTTGCGTATACCATTAAAATGATGTTGAATAACGACTTACGAACATTTCAAGTTGGGCTGTTCGGAAAGTATCTCGTTCGTAAGTAGAGAAGCTGTACTTGCATGCTACTTATGAATGCATTATAAATGCATTATGAAGGGGCACTGAATGCTCTATAAATGCATTATGTAGGTGCAGATAATGTAAAATGTTACCTAATACCTAATTACAATACACAATGCACAGAAGAATATGAATACATAGGTGATTTACTAATTGATACATTACGTTTATGCTTTACATTATAGTATACATTATACTGCATTATATTTATAGAATCTCTGTGCCTAAACAATTTTGCACTTGCTTAGTATTGTTAGCTGTGTCTTTGATTGCAGAAAGCATGGAAGCCCAGTCTTCATTGTTTTGCTGCAATGGAAAATTTTGTCAAGGGTTTGAGCATGTATGATGATGTAGGGTAACTGGTGTGGAGCTTCAGCTGGCCCACAAGAACAATATAACATTGAAATATTATCCCTGTTCAGTCTCACTGACATATAGAGTTATTAAAAAAACATCATTTAACGAGTGTCAAACGATCCAGCACAATAAATATCAATAGGGTGGTGCTATAGAGCTTATGCCGTTCATTCTTGATCCACAGATGTTGTGACATTCGCATTCATGCACAGCGTCTCTATGGTAACATCTGTCTCACTGACTCTGCCATGTGCGCATAAGAGTGTGAAACCTTTTAGCCAAACTGAACTCTCAGAAGCAGTAGTAGACTCTGGTTGGGGGGAAATGACTCTGCACCCTCCTGCTTGCAGGTCCTCAGGTAACAATCCACTGGCCCTTACTTTTTCCCCCTCATTTGGTTCCTAGTATAAATGATCCTTTTTCTCAGTACAGGACCTCTGAGAAGAGTGACGTGAAATGTTAATAACTTGCTACATAATTAATGGAGACAATTCATCAGCCTTCACCTTGGCTATCATAAGTCTACACATGATGTTAAACACTGTTTTACCATTCCAAGCATGGAAGGATCGAATTTCTGCAGTCACTCCTCGCTACCTGGGTGTTGAACTTTGTCTGTGGGCATTTTTTTTCCACAACAGATGTACGTGAGATACGTATTTGAGAGGCCTGGTCATTTCTTGGTCATTTCTTGAGCAAGGATAAAAAGACCCTCTGTCAAGTATGTTTTGGCAAATGTCATTGGATTTTGGTTGTATACACATATGTTGTGAGTAGCAGTGTGTCTCAAAGCTTTGTGACACTTTCTGTTTAGCACACTATCTGCAAATATAAGCTAGGCTCTAGAAAAGTGCATTTTAGACTCTTTCCAGCAGGTATATCATGACCTTTTGCAATAAAACAAAACATTGCTTTTGTTTATATCATGACCCTGTGCTTGATAAGCATCGTGGAAAATGGATGGATGAATGGCTGTATGTTTTTACCTAGAATATTGGGTAGCACATTGTTTGGATAGTACTGTATTTGTAGCACTTCAACAACTTAGCTGAGAATCAGCTATTTCATTGTGTCTGTAGATGTTTAACAGACTATACAATATATAGAGTATATGTAATGATTCATGAACATACCTACATGTTCTTAGAATAAGAAGAAAGTAGAGAAATCCTGATATATTTCTAAAATTGTTTGAAATTTTGTATGTTTATGTTTAAACACTCAAATATTTCAGTTTTAATGTCACCTTTCTGTACAAGCTATTGTTTAGCAATATTATATGGAATTCATTTTCACACTACAATTAAAAATGTTTTTTAGGTCACTGACAAGCTGTAGAAAACTTTGTTTGAAGTTGGTTTTTGTTTGGAGTCTTGAATAAATCAAATAAGAGACTGCACTGTTGTCTCGGGGTCTGGGGATCCAGGATCCACCATGGGGCCGTGAGTGTGGAGTTTGCACATTCTCCCCATATTGTTGTGGGGTTTCCACCCACAGTCCAAAAAGATGCTAAGATGAATTGGAGTTACCAGATTGTTACTGGTGTGTGTTCCCTGCGATGGGTTGGCACCCCATCCTGGGTTATTCCCTGCCTTATACCCGTAGCTTCCGGGATAGACTCTGGATCCCTATAACGCTGTACAGGACAAGTGGGTATACTGTAGAAAATGGATGGATGGATAAACCAATCAAGAGAAATTATTCAAGTGGGAGCATGTTATCACTTATTAGGTGCTTTATAAGTATGTTAATAATAGTCAGCACAATTAATGGTTAAAATCAGGGACTAGTGAGCTGAAGTTTTCTGATGCAACAAACACCGGTGTCATATCCCGGTAGGATACAAAACATTAGACCATAAAAATAGGTGCCTTTGGGTAGAAGGGTCAGCTGTGTAACTGACTATTATGTCAAGCAACAGTAAAAGCTTGGCATAGTAAGAAACTGATACATTAAATTCCTTCCCACTGAGTGCAGAGATTAAGCTGTCAAGGCAGCTGGACAGCATGACCTCAGGATTTCCCTTGGGGTGGGGGGAGGGTGTCTCAAAACATTACCACCTGTTCTCTGCCAGCTCCGATTGTCAACCAGGTCTTACAGAAACACTCCCTGCCTTAGATGCTGAGAATCACACAACATTAATAAGCAGTGTCTACTACTGTTCTACTGGTTTATGTAAAACCATGAACCAGTACCTTTTCCCCTCTTCCACAGTACCTTTTTACAGTAACAGTCTCTGGAGACTTTTGAAGTATCTTTGTTATTCTGTGAGGTTTTGTTTTATGAAATGGACCTTGTTCAAGCTCAGTAAAACAGCCTCTCTCACACAATGGACCGGTTTTATTGTCGCACCATATTAATAGATTAGAGTATGGTGGTAAAAGTTTTTTATAACACCCATCCATCCATCCATCCATCCATTAACTTCCACTTATCCCGGGTTCGGGTCGCGGGGGTAGTAATACCCAGACCTCCCTCTCCCCAGCTACCTCTACCAGGGGATGCCGAGGCGTTCCCAGGCCAACTGAGAGATATAACCCCCCCAGCGCATCCTGGGTCTGTCCCATGTACCTCTTTTGGGCTGAGCCCCACCAGGCGCTCGCCAATGGGCCCCTCCCCCAGGCCAGGCTCCAGGGTGGGGCCCCGGTAACCCTAGTCCGGGCGAGGGAAACGAGACCTTGATAGAATTCTTTGTCATAAGGGTTTTTTTCGGATTGGTCTTTGTCTGGTCCCTCCCCAGGGATCTTTTTGCCTTTTTGCCCTACAATGTTACTGGCCTTGCGGATCAGTTTATTGTTGGCATCCGCTACGCTCAGCCTGCTGCCCCAGCATGCAACAGCGTAGAGTATGGCACTGGCCACAACAGACTCATAGAAAATCCTGAGCATTGTCTGGCAGATGTTAAAGAACCTCAGCCTCCTCAGAAAATAGAGGCGGCTCTGGCCCTTTTTGTACAGTGCCGTTGTGTTTTTAACCCAGTCCAGTTTATTGTGGATGTGTACTCCGAGGTATTTGTAGTCCTCCACTATGTCCACATCAACCCCCACGATTGAAACAGGGGTCACTGGTTTTCTGGACCTCCTAAAGTCCACAATTAATTCCTTTGTCTTTGTCATGTTCAGCTGCAGATGATTCTGCTTGCACCACGTAACAAAGGAATCCACCACAGCCCGGTCTCATCACCACCACAGCCCGGTACTCTGTCTCATCACCAAAACCAACCACTGCAGAATCATCAGAAAACCTCAGAAGATGGCAGGTTTCTGTGCAGTGGCTGAAGTCCGTGGCGTAGAGGGTGAATAGGAAGGGGGAGAGGACGGTCCCTTGTGGTGCCCCGGTGTTGCTGACCACCACATTAGACACACAGCGTTTAAGACGCACATATTGTGGTCTTTCTGTCAGGTAGTCCACAATCCAGGACACTAGAGAGGCATCCACTTGCATCGCTGTCAGCTTCTCACCAAGGAGAGTTGGCCTGATGGTGTTGAATGCACTGAAAAAGTCAAAGAACGTGATGGACACAGAGATTTAATCTGTGTTCTAAGCAACTAGCACAGTGTGTGCAGCAGTATTCAGTGGACTTGGGAGTCACAGGGATGACTAGGTATGACCTTGCCAGTCCCTTAAAGTCAGACAGCTGGCCTGGATATAAAACCTGGCACCTGACAGAGTCTCTGCTGCACAGGTACATGAGGGAGTCTCCGCTGCCCAGGTATATGAGGGAGTCTATACTGACCTGGCACCCGAGGGAGTCTCCACTGCCCAGGTATATGAGGGAGTCTATACTGACCTGGCACCCAAGGGAGTCTCCACTGCCCAGGTATATGAGGGAGTCTATACTGACCTGGCACCCGAGGGAGTCTCCACTGCCCAGGTATATGAGGGAGTCTATACTGACCTGGCACCCGAGGGAGTCTCCACTGCCCAGGTATATGAGGGAGTCTATACTGACCTGGCACCCGAGGGAGTCTCCACTGCTCTGGTACATGAGGGAGTCTATACTGCCCTGGCACCCGAGGGAGCCTCCACTGCTCTGGTACATGAGGGAGTCTATACTGACCTGGCACCCGAGGGAGTCTCAACTGCTCTGGTACATGAGGGAGTCTCCGCTGCCCAGGTATATGAGGGAGTCTATACTGACCTGGCACCCGAGGGAGTCTCCACTGCCCAGGTATATGAGGGAGTCTATACTGACCTGGCACCCGAGGGAGTCTCCACTGGCCAGGTATATGAGGGAGTCTATACTGACCTGGCACCCGAGGGAGTCTCCACTGCCCAGGTATATGAGGGAGTCTATACTGACCTGGCACCCGAGGGAGTCTCCACTGCCCAGGTATATGAGGGAGTCTATACTGACCTGGCACCCGAGGGAGTCTCCACTGCTCTGGTACATGAGGGAGTCTATACTGCCCTGGCACCCGAGGGAGCCTCCACTGCTCTGGTACATGAGGGAGTCTCCGCTGCCCAGGTATATGAGGGAGTCTAGACTGACCTGGCACCCGAGGGAGTCTCAGCTGCTCTGTTACATGAGGGAGTCTCCGCTGCCCAGGTATATGAGGGAGTCTATACTGACCTGGCACCCGAGGGAGCCTCCACTGCCCTGGTACATGAGGGAGTCTATACTGACCTGGCACCCGAGGGAGTCTCCACTGCCCTGGTACATGAGGGAGTCTATACTGACCTGGCACCTGAGGGAGTCTCCACTGCCCTGGTACATGAGGGAGTCTATACTGACCTGGCACCCGAGGGAGTCTCCACTGCCCAGGTATATCAGGGAGTCTATACTGACCTGGCACCCGAGGGAGTCTCCACTGCTCTGGTACATGAGGGAGTCTATACTGACCTGGCACCCGAGGGAGTCTCCACTGCTCTGGTACATGAGGGAGTCTATACTGACCTGGCACCCGAGGGAGTCTCCACTGCCCTGGTACCCTGCATCAACTAGCAGATGCCTCATGTACACCTGACCTTTATTTTTCCATCAGCAACATTGCAGTCGCTTCCTGGAGGGTGTTTGGGGGATGGTCAACTGGTTTGGTTGAGTTGTTAGGGTGATGCGAGGGGGGGGTGTGTGTGTGTGTACTGTCTTATTTATGCTGTTGTTTGTTAGGAGTACTTAAAAATGACTAGATGCCCTTATGCAGCTACCTGGCACATAATGAGTCCCTTCCTTTGTGGACCTTTGAGGGAATAGTCTGATTGGCAGATCTTTTCTCAGCAGCCTAAAATCTGGCTAGTTTCACTGCACTGCTGCTACACTTCACCACTCTTTTGGCAGGTAGCTAAGAGAGCTTGTGTAATGCTTGGCCTGCTACCAGGAACAGTATGAGAAAAGGTCCACAGTGTGAGCAGACTGACGCCAGGAAGCCATGGAGAAAGAGAGAAAGACACAGGGTCCTCTCTTCGCTACCGTCCATTTGAGGGATTTGTGTACCTGTACAGTAGATGTGTGCAAATCAGCATGATCACAAGAGATGAAGTCAAACTGAAGGAGAGACTTATGTGACGAAATAAAACCTGAGCTTTGGAAAGTAAACTATATACTGTAGATCCTACAGTACAATCAACCCTTTATCATATTTTTGTGGTTGCTTTTCGTCAGATTTAAAATTTTAAGCACCTTCTTTATGAAGGCATGTGGGCCAAGACCGTGCCTCAGGATTATACTGCCGTCTTGTAGGTTAGAGCAAATTCTCAGCTCAGCAAATCCGATTTCAATTCAGAGAATGCAAACATAATCAGTGCAATATTTGTTTCTCTTTGAAATCAAAATAGCTTTTTGTGCGGTGCATGGTGTAAGTGTCATCTTTATATTTTTCAGTTCAGTACTGACTAAACACACATGGCTCTATATTTAAACATAAATCAGTCAGCTGGAGACCAGGCCCAGTGCAGATGGGCCACATAGTTGTTCAGGTCAGGCCCGCAATGATCTGGTGGTTGGAGTTGGTAATGCTCCTTACTCATTTAGCTTCCCTGAATGTGTTACTGCTATTTCAAGCGTTCATTTGTGGCGACCCTTTAATTAATAATTCACCATCAGGCCCCACACAAGCAGCTCAGCAAGGGTTTGTCCTAAAATCGCTCTCTGAATAGAAAAGGGGAATTTGCCCATGGTGGTAAAAGGAACATTGTGTGGCCCCTCGATGGTACATCATACTAGTAAATGTTTATGCATTTGGATAGTCAGCATCCTTTCTTTCCACATGGTTACCTTGGCAACCAGTATACGTGGACTATAGCTCTGTGGTCACGCACAGCGGTTATTTAAGATGTGACACTTTGAAGGTCTGGTTTAAAAGGTGGATTCAATCCGCTCATCTCAGATTGTAGAGCAGCACAGCAGGCGCACACCCACGCAGAAATGGATCTATTTTTAAAGCAGTTCGATTAGAGGCTTAGAGATTTCAATCTAATGCTCTGACCCAGTATTACCATTTTAAGGTTTGAAAAGAGGAAGCACATTAACATAGTCACATATGTAGGGGCGACTATTTAAAGATGTGATGTGCACATGCTATACCCATGGCAACTCGGTCTAGATGACACTGTTAGGCTCTATTTGTGAAAGATGAGTGTTGCGATTCACATGATTAAATGAAGCAGGCTAACACTCAAAATCATGGGGAGGGGTAAGATCAGAAACGGAGGTACTGAACTGTCCTGAGTTTCTGACTACAATCATTTTGATGATTTTTTGCTTGCTACTTATCCTCCCACCGCTTATTAGAATAGTCTGCCCTTTTACATCAATGACAGTTTGCCAGGTCGCAGCGCATTTAACTGATTTGATTCTATTCTTTGCACTACGAAGACTTCATCGCTTGTTTGCCCTTGTATTCCTTCTGTTTTGCGGAACCCGAAGTGGAGCCTTCTTCCCTAGTGTTGGATACCTGTAGCTAAACTCGTACTGAATGGTTGGAGTGTAAATCATAAATTTATTAGCAGTTGTGACTATTGAACCATGGAGGATTCATCGCCACGCTAGCAGAAGAGGCCATAGAAGGAGTGGGGTGGGTGGGGGGGGGGTCACAACACAGCCACGACGGCCAGCCAGACCCGGCTCTCTCCCGGGCTTTTGACAGCACTCCCCCACCAAGGTGGAGAGGAGAGAAGGACCCTAACCAGTCACTCAGGCACCTTCTCCAAAACCAACCGCAGATGGGCAGCTACCGAATTGAAAGCTTGACCCCAAGGCTCTGCAAGAAATCTCCATCGCTGCCACAGACTACCAAGCACCGAGGACGACATGGCAGGACATCTCAGATTGCAGCTCTCTCCCTACCACACTCACACTCCCTACCTGCACAATAAATAAAGGCACCTCTCAGGAAACGAAACAGCTTCCTCCATCTCTGGGTTCTTCCTGCTCGTGACACAGTTGAGTTCAGTGTCAAGACAGAGACAGTGAGACTTTTAGGTAACTGTGGATGAGTTGCCAATCTGATGTTTCCTAGGAGTTAGTCTTACAACCTTAGGATAATTATTTTGAAGAGTGCATTATATTTACAATTAGTAGAAGAAATTAAATACAGTATCCATATGCATCAGTACAGCTACAGAGGTACTCTTTCATATCAACATGCTGATACAAAACAACCTTCTTTATTTAGGTGATTGTAACTCCCCAGTAGCCTTTGCTAAAATCGCAAGGCTAGTTAGCATGAGTTACCTGTGCTTCACACTGAAGTGACTAACTACATCCTGTGTGTTCCTCCAGAAGACGAGCACGTTCCCTAGGATGAAGGAGGCGGGAGTGCCGTGGCGGAGATTATCCATGTGCCCGCCTCCCACGCTGGGGCAGAAGATCGACCCCCGCTCACTCATACGAAACTTTTCCTATGGCGACAATGACGGCTACCCTCAGTGCACAGGTATGTGCCGGCAGACCTCTGCAAAGGTACTCGAATGCTAAAAATGGATCTAAAAAATATACACTGCTACTTAGTTACATGTTATTAACTTTTAACTGTGAATGGAATCCCATTATCTCTCTCAAGGAGTTCCCCCATGGTGCCCACAATAGAATCTAGGCTGCCCATGACCTTGTGCCGAATAAGTGGTTGGAAAATAGATGGATGGACTATTAATTATTAACGCTGCTCGTATGCCGTATTTGAAAGTCTATCCTGTGTGGTTAATAATGATAATGGGCAAAAGTACATACTACAATACAACTTTTTTCCACTACCTGTAGTTTTCCAGTAGTGCATCACTTGCATACAACATTTACTTACTTAGTGACAAACAAACCCTTTAAATGGTTAATGCAGATTTAATGTATGTTTAATGTTTTCGGCCAGCCGTGGTTTTGTATAATGTCCGCCTACGCCAACTGGGACGAGCACTGGGGAGAAATGCTGTTTATTTTTGCCGTTGCTTGAGGCATCCAGCGAGACACTAATCACTTCAATCACACTTCCCTTCTGACACACACAGCCTGTCAAGCTGCCCGGATCGACTACTGTGAGAGATGTTTAACCCTCCATGAGGAATTAGTAACTGCTTCTGTCGTTATAGATCAAGCAGGATTTCTGGCATGCAAATATATGCATCGAAAAAGACAAATGCCTGTACACAGTGATAGTTAAATCTAAATCTGCATGTCCTACTGGACACGTTGTGCTTTCTGCATGGAGATTTTAATGGCTGTCAAATAGTTTTCTGTTCCCTCTCTTTTTAAAATATGACTATAAACATAAGATCTTGTGCAAGGACTGTATAATAACTGATTGTGCTGTTTGTGCAGCTTTTGCACTTTTCATCTCACTTTCTGCTTTGATCTCTGTGTTTGATGGTAGGCAGTGAAATGGAGAGGAATGGGGGCACAGTCCTAAACGATGAGCCCAGCCCAAGCCCGTCCCCCACTAACAAGGCAAGTGGAGGCCTCCTGAGTTACCTTATGCTCGTCAGTGTTACCAAATTCACCACTAAAAGCCCCTTTCGTACTTGGTTTGGTTAGCATGCGTATAAAAGGAAGTTCCTCTAGAGGGCACTGTGTTATACACAGCTCACAGTGGAGTACATGGAAAAATCATAAAAGAAAATACATTTTACAGCACATGACGAATATAGAGCACTTTTATATAGATTAGCAGGCCTGACAATTGCTACAAATGATTAAAAATAAATCCCATGCCTAATCGCATGTCGAATTGTTATTTAAAACATATTTATATTTCATATAAATGTAATGAAACTTTAGCAATAAAAGTGGTATTCTTGTGAACAGAAAAAGTTATTGCAATATTAGCATTTAAAGAAAAAAATGACTTTATAATGGCATTCAATTTGGAACATAAGTCTCTAGATGCCCTTGTGATGTTCTGTGAGAAAAGCCAGATGGCAAGTACACAGATACACAAAGGGTCTCCACACCTGGCGAACCCCCCCCATCTTCCGTGTAAAGTGCCTGACATCATTCTGTTATTCTGATCAAGGGGAATGAATTTTTCACCCAAACCCCAACCAAAATATAAAATAAATGAAAGTTTTTGCAGAGCCTGGTTACTACAACTGTATTATAACAAATTCACTTTTTAGATGTTTTTGACCTGTGTAGTTTTCTGTCGTTGACAGTTGGAGCTGAAGTTTGAGAGTCAGGAAGCTCCATCTCCTTCTGAAAAGCTGCTGTGGAAAGACTTCCTCAAAGTTTGTAACTTTCATTCTTCTAATTTTTGCATGGCAGTGTTGTAAAATAGTGACATGCACATGCAATCACTGGGGGTGCATTAGAACAGTGTGAAACCTGGGTTTGTGACTATTGTGGAATCACCTCACACTACCACAGCACCACCTGGTGGCTGTCTGAGAGATAGAGGAATTATATTTTTTATTCAAAATGAATTATAAAAAAAATACAGTATCCCAACACCTGTTATTTTTTCTGTTTTTTCTGCTACAGGTTCAAAAGAAAAATTATCAACAGAAGAAAGCAGCAAAGGAAGTGTACAGTGCTCAGAAAGACTCCTCAGAAAGTGAAGCCATCATGTCTAACTGGCTGAAGGTATCTAGGGTGAAAATCAAAATGTGCTGTTTCCATTTCTAGCATCATACAACTACAAGACTCACAAGAGTGAGTAACCAGGGAAGTGCAGCATATCCATGTTTGCATGTTGAATCTCTGTTCCCCTGCAGATTCGTGGTACTCTGAAGGGCTGGACCAAGCTGTGGTGTGTTCTGAAACCTGGAGCTCTCTTGATATACAAGAGCCCCAAGGTGGACCATTGGGTGGGAACTATCCTACTTAATGCCTGCACACTCATGGAAAGGCCTTCGAAGAAGGATGGCTTCTGCTTCAAGCTCTACCACCCTCTAGACCGCTCCATCTGGGCTATGAAAGTGAGGCTTGGCCATATCCTTATTCAAAGCTGTTTCTCATCATGTTCTTGCTCCAATTTTATATTGTGTCGAATCTCATTATTCCGCTTTTTAATATAACACAGGATTTTATTTGTGTGTGTGCCTGTCGCTGCTCCAGGGTCCACAGGGGGAGAACGTAGGCTCCATCACACAACCCCTGCCCAGCAGCTACCTAATCTTCAGGGCCGCATCAGAGCCTGATGGTGAGTTCTTGGCAGTCTCCAAGTGTGCGTCACAACTATACCCGTTGCTAAGGTCAGGAATATGTGGATATTATGTTACCCTTCTTTCTTAAATCTGACTATAAACAGATATAATACAGAAAAGAGCATGTGTGTTAGAGTTTGTGCACCTGCAGTTTGTGGCTTCAGCTCAGCTTCCTCTGTCTCCTTCTCCTTCCTGTGCTCCAGGCCGCTGTTGGATGGGCGCTCTGGAGCTGGCCCTCAGCTCCTCCAACCTTGACAAGTTCAACTTCAAAGCTAGTCCAGATGGGGACATTGCCTGCTCCTCTGAGTCATCACACATCTTCAATCTCCTGCGGTCTCCCTCCACTGACCATGTGCTCTCCCAGTGAGTGTGTACAGTACTTCCTGCAACGTGAATGCTCCTCCACACATAATGCCAGGAACAAGGACATTCAAACATGGCATCACTGATGCAAAACTGTAATGAAAGTGCCTGAGATCAAAGCTCAGGACAAGCAAGCTTAATGATTCACCAATAAAAATGATGAATAACCAAAATGAAATCTATGAATCGGAGTCAAAACACAAGTCATGTCCCAAAACCAATCCAATATGTCAAGTCAGAAATCAACTGTTCAGAAATCAGTAGAAGTCAGTCATAAGTCAACAGTTCTGCAGTGAGCATGCTCAGTACCTGACAATGGGGTTACTTAAGAGAGGTCCTTAGTTTAATCAGGGGATGTTCTACAGGTGCATTTAGAACTATCCTGAAACGGGACGTGGTCTGGTCAGGAGGCAGGAGTTACAAAAGAATTGCTTAGTATGTACACTTGTGATCTGAAGTAAACTAAATCAGTCCCGGGTTTACCAAGACAAGACATTCTTATTCAAGGAATCACAGAGCACCGATGCTAGTCCATTACAAAAACAGCACACAAAGTCACCCACTAAGTGTAATCTAACAGAGACAAATTTCACTGTATTACATCTTAAAATTGTTAGAGAGAATTAGAGAACCAAGAAAACATGTTCATTTTCAGTCTGTACACTCTTGGCAATGAAATGCCTATGGTGTTTTCCTAAATTTTTTCCATAATATCCATTCATGACATGAGTATATTCTTTTTCGTGTAACATCTGCACTGAAATCAGGGTGGAATTTGTCAGCGTTAAGTTCAGAGGTTTGATGAAAATGATCAAATCAAATGCTTATAATATTCAATAATAATAGTATAGTTTTATTCTCTGGTTTTAAGTTATACTTTTCTCGCAAAGGGTTTTTATTTGCATGTTTTTGAAAAAATTGCCGGTGTAACAGAGACGGCATTTTCCATCTGCTTTCTATGTGAAGTTCTTCGCAGGCTGATATTCAGGGGTCATGTGACTCATAGAAAAGGAAGGAGTGAACAGTACTAAGCTGAAACAGGACGGCGATAGCAAATAAACAGGCTACTGATAGAAAGGTTAGGGGACATTAGGCAGAGGCAGGAGGCACTCAGTCTACATGATTCCCTAAGAGCAATGATCATTTCCCAGGAAATATGACGTGACCTGATCTGGGATTTGTAAATGCTCTCATTTCCCACATCTTAGGGAGCTGCCTTTACATAGGAGGTAAGACACCCACTGAGCACAGAGCGTGAGTTTACTAGGCAGCTTAGAGTGTGTGAACTACATGCAATTCTGTTGTTATTCTTGCATAAAATAGAAAAACACATTGACACTCCAAGGTTGTGCCATTGCCAGTGGAATAAATGACTACTGATGCTTTAAGGTTCTTTTCTGACAACTTAGTATCTCTGAAGTAGCAGGAATGTAGCTCATATTGTTAAAGGAAAAAAATGTCAGTCACATTTTTAACTACAGCATTTCATAACTTTTTTATGATCACATAAATCTGATGATGTTTGTCATATAATATTTATGAGGAAATATTTTGTGAGGTTTTTCGATAAAATCCTCCCTAGATATTCCCTAGACATTCATTCTACACATTCCAAGGGGACAGTGGCAGTGGTTGCTGTGGAAACAGGGACTGTGTCATTCTGAAATACCTCTCTTTTGATTTACTGTACAGCAACATTGGCTTCTGTCATGCCTTACATATATCTAAACCTGAAACGTGATGATGGGGTGTATAAAGCCAGTTTCTAAGGGAATTTTTCATTTTTATTGTGCTATAAATGACATTTATTGACATTGTTTTTATGCAGACATATGTTGTAAAGAATACCGAATACTGTACGAAGAATACTGAATAAGAATCAGTTTAGGATTATGTGGTTTTAAGCTGAACTGTGACTAACATACATGTCATGTTTTGGAAAAAGGTTGAGTGAATCCATGGAGCAAGACTGCAACTCAGACAAATCAGAGAAGGAGACTCATGATTCAGACAACGGGCTGATTGAAGACGGTGGCCGATTGACGGAAGAGAGCGACATGGATCAATCCGATGACCTTCTCCACGACATTCAGGCTACAGTTTATGTTGAAGAAGAACGAGAGGAGATGGCAGAGGTAAATTCAGGGTGCTGGGGAGTCACACGATAACATATACTTGTGCACATTTAATAATGATGAGATTATTACTGAGATTAACATACTGTAGCTGCTACTGTACATCTTCTTCACATATGCTTGGGTCATTCAAGTTGCTGAATTATTAGTCTCCCTGTGTTTTTTTGATGAAGGTTGCCACTAGCCTTTGAGAATTGTCTTGTCCAGGGGAGTTTTGAATGTGGATTATAACTGAACCAATAATGAAGATGTATGGATAAACATTTAATGAATATTATAATGATCACATTGTACATGGAATTAATAATGTATAACATATATAATAGTAGTTTCTGTATCAAAATATGTAACTTTTCATGGGGAATTCAGTGACAGACTTTGAATGTTCAACTCTCAGGAGGTAGAGATGTCCCAAGTGGAGACAGTCTCAGAAGAGAACAAAAGTTTGATCTGGACCTTACTGAAGCAGCTGCGTCCCGGGATGGACCTTTCCAAAGTAGTCCTGCCCACCTTCATCCTGGAACCACGCTCCTTCCTGGACAAGCTTTCCGACTATTACTACCACGCGGACTTCCTCTCACAGTAAACATGCTAGCAGCGGAGATATTTGAAGAAAACACCTGTATTGCCTTACTAGCTTATTAGCAGTGTGTGGCTCAGTGGGTTAGATCATAGCTCCAAAGCACATGGTTTTACTGTTGGGCCCTTGAGCAAGGCCCTTAACCCCCAATTGCTCTTGGAGACTGTCCCTGATCTCCCAATTGTATGTGACTTTGTATAATAGCGCCTGCTAAAAAAAATGTATAATACATAATTTGGCTTAATTAGAGTTTTTTTCTTTGTCCCCTTTGAATTATTTCTGTGACTTATCTCCTGAATCTTTTCTTCCAATCAGCCTTCATTAGACTTAATTAGCATGTTTGGTCAGATTTTGCAGAATAACAAGTGAATAAGGTGCTTTTACAGAATGGTCATTCTTTGTTCTGCGCTGGCAGGGCAGTGACAGCTGAGAGCCCTTACTGTCGGATAAAACACATCCTGCGATGGTACCTTTCTGGTTTTTACAAAAAGCCCAAGGTAAGCTCCAAACTCCAAAATCTCTCTTTTTATTGGAATCTTTGGATTTAACTTGAATTTCATAACTGTTCCTTTTCTTCATCTCACCTCCATTTTAATAGACCAATATGAAACAAGTAATCACAGAATTGTACTTAAATTGAGAAAAGAAAAAGGGAATGCTTCCCTGGATCAGAAAAATTTTACCAATCCTTATAAAAATTCAGGGTGCTCACCAGATTGGGGCTCTGAATGTCATTTGGGGAAAAAAAACAAGAAGCTGAGGCAACTCCCGCTGTAAGTTTAAAAAGCCTTTATTTGACACTGGCTACATGCCTATGTGTTTCGACTAGTGACTGTTCATGATGGCAGGCCAAACAGACACAGCGCATTTAACAGGTAGGCGGAGGGATGAGCAGTCACATCACCCCACCCTAATAGTCACATGATTTGATCCTCACTGCTGAAAAATAAGTATTCATGCTCATTTCATACTAATTTGAACTTTAATTTAAATTTAAACAATTTTATTTTGATGAACGTGTTGATGAATAGTTGAATAAAGACTGAGGAACTCCATTTTCTCTCCTGTGCCACGTCTCTGTCGCATTACAGGGAATGAAGAAGCCATATAATCCTATCCTCGGGGAGACGTTTCGCTGCTGCTGGCTACATCCCCAGGCCAGCAGCTGCACTTTTTACATAGCAGAACAGGTGAGCCAACCATTAGCACGTCGCAACCCGCAAACCATGGACCAGCCAATGAAGGTGTTTTCACTACAGTCACGTACCCAATCAAGATGCTAACATAATAGAAAAGCAATTCAGTCCACAGCACAACAAGATCGGCTTAAAATTTGTATGTTGACATATTTATGATATAGAGGTATAGTTAAGATATAGTTTGCATAGTATTTACATTTTACTGTGACCTCAATGTGTATGTCATATGTGTCTGACACTGCTCATGCACTGTTTGTTTACAGTCTGGCCCTTTTCCTCTGCCGTAGGTGTCACATCACCCACCAATCTCTGCCTTTTACGTAAATAATAGGAAAGATGGCTTCTGCATACATGGGAGCATTCTGGCCAAATCCAAGTTTTATGGTACGCATGCATACCACGTTCTCCCAGTTAACTGTCCTTCAGTTTTTTCCCCAATAAACACATCAGATCATTTTTGTTTCACTTAAGGCAACTCTTTATCTGCAATACTGGATGGGAATGCAAGAGTGATATTACTAACCAGAGATGAAGAATATGTTATTACAATGCCATATGCACACTGTAAAGGTAAACTGATATATTTATTAATCTCACAGTTTAAAATAATTTTCTCTCTGCTAATGCAGAAATGTTTCATGTTAAGACATTGATTAAAGGAATTAAGTTTTGTAGCCTTTTGTTGTAGTAAATATAATGTGCATAGCGTCATAATGAACAGTTATTCTAACAAAATGTATTTAATACTTGTATTCACAGGTATTTTGTATGGCACCATGACAATGGAACTTGGAGGAAAAGTCACAATTGACTGTAAAAAAACTAACTATGTAGTAGATCTTGAATTTAAACTTAAGGTATGGTTTAACCCTGGAATGGGTGTTAAGGTTTTTTGAGGGCCAAATAATTTATGTCCCAGAAAATGATGTCATCTTTTCGCAGCCTCTTCTGAGTAGTAGCACTGTAAACCAGATTTCAGGGAAGATCCTCATCGGCGAAGATGTGCTGGCCACTGTAGATGGGCACTGGGTAAGAGGCGATTGTCTTACATCTGCTTATGTGAAGGATGTAATGCTATCAAGTAGTTTTTTTTTTGTTTTATTATTCCACCACGGAACATGTAGTAAAAATTTGTGTGGGATTTTTTTTGTGTTTGTAATAATAACTTTTACTTTTGAGACTTGTTATGTTAGTAAACTGCGAAATGAATATTACAGTATTTGTATTTCCAGGACAGGGAGGTATTTCTCCGTGAGAAGAAGACTGGCCACCAGGAGGTGCTGTGGAACCCTAGTCTGGAAGTGCGGCACCAGAGACTACAGAGAAAAGTTGTGCCGCTGGACCTGCAGGGGGAGTTTGAGTCTCAGAGGTACATAGTTATACTGTAGAGTGGATACTTTTGAGTCACATTAAGCACAGGGACCTAGGTGCTTGACATGACCCTGCATCTAAGCTTTGTACTTCTTTGACTTTCCTTTGGCTTGTGTGTCTTATCCTTTGCCTGTATTGAATGGATAATTTTCTCACATAATGAATGTGGCCATTCAAACAGTTAAGGATTTATTGCTTCCATCCAGACTCTGGCAGCATGTCACCAGTGCCATCGTTAACCAGGATCAGGAGCTAGCCACACAGGAAAAGTTTGTCCTTGAGGAGGCCCAGAGGCAAGAGGCTAGACAGCGAGGCGACATCGCCTGGACTCCCCGACTCTTCACACTCGATCCCACCACCAACGAGTGGCGCTATAAGCATGCAGAGTATGTGCTTTTTTGGACATGGGGGGATCAAAGAATGCCTAGAGGTGAAGAGACCACCATATAATAGCTACAAATAAATAAAAATAGGTGCTGATGATATTCAATGTCTAGAGCTTCCTAAAAGTGGTTCAATGTGTCCCACCATTTTGCACAGAACAGCTAAAAACCAATGTTACACAGTAATAAAGAGATCTTGCTGTTATGAAAGACTCTTGTCCTAAATGTATTAGCAGCCAGTAAAGATGGGGATTCTGTTTTGTCTTGGTAACATATATGTGTGCCTCTCCCTCTCCAGCACTAATCCATGGGATGCTGATACCTGCCTTGCCCAGTTTGAGAAGGACAACGTGATCCAGACCAAGGAGCGGCAGCAAAGGCAGCAGAAGGAGTCGTCCTACGGTCAGAGCTGGGCTGTTCGGAAGGAGGTGGGATCTCCTCCCCAAGTTAGACAGCATTGCTTCATCCATAAACAGCAACATACTGTAGCTTCATTTCAACTGCTTTCCCTGTATTCTGAGAAGAACCTTCAGAAGAGTATTCTGTTTGAATTCCTGATGAGAAAGGACAGCAAGAAAGTAAGGTGTTATTGGCGTGAATGTGTCCACATGGCAGGCCCACACGCGTGACAAACGGAGGAAGCCCAACTACAGCCAGAACACGGAGAGCAGCACTTCCACACCTGAGCCCATGCTGGAATCCTCTGACAATGAAGGCATGCAAGCAGACTTCCCCAGATGGCCCATTCTCTAGTTGAAAGAAATCTGTGGGTTTTGTTGAATCTCATGTGTGCTTTTTTTCTACTTTTTCTGTTGTCATTATTCAGAATTCTTGACCCAGTGTGCCAGATGTAACAAGGAACTGAGGGACATGGCTCAAATTGAGGCCTACATAGCATCGATACAGAAAACACAGAAGGACATTCAGAGGTTGGTCACATATCTCCTGCTCCACCCAATGTAGCATCTGACAGTGCTTAGGGCAGGGAAGTACCAGCCCTCAAAAAGTCCTATGACTTGTTTTTAATCCTTATTAAATCTGGCCTGCTGATTGGTTCCAGGGAAAATATAAGACGGCAGCTTTTACTATTGTCGCCCCCTGATCAACAAAGTTCACTGTGGCCCTCCCCAACCCCGCCTGGCTGCAAGTTTTAGCAGATTATACTAGTATAGGTGGCCCACTTCAGCTGAAGACCTCTTAACTAGTGCACTCCGGGTTTCCTGAGTTTTAGACCTGTGGTTTATGGTATTTAATGGCATCAATCACAATGATTTGCTCTTTCAATGACATCAGCCTGTCATCTCCTCTATGCTGCATTTTTCCAATGACCCCAGGAATCTGCGAACCCTGAGACAGCAGATCCTTCACAGCGAGGACTCAGGGGAGAACATCGCCTTCAGTGGCCGCTACTTTGTGATCCTCTGTGTGCTGCTCCTGTTCCAGTTGTTCATCAACTATGTGTATACTTGAGAAAGAACAAGGCTTCTACGCTTCTTAGCAATCAGTATACCAGTGAGAAGACAGCACTGAGCACTTTGGAGACGGACCAGAGGAATAATGAAAGAAAATGAATTGTGACTGGAAAGATTTTATATTCCAAGATGGTGCATACAATCCCTGCGATCATGTTTTTGTGAGTGTGTGTTTTACACATATGTGACTTATTTTCGCTAAACATGAAGTCAAGACAAATACCAAAAATGTTAAATAGCAACAAGGACATAAAGGTCCAGCTGTGCAATTCATAGGTTATTTAGGAAACAGTATTTATCCTTTTTTAAGAGGGTATATTTAACTGCGAAGTCTTACATATTGTGGCATGGATTTCTTAACAAATACAAACAACATCTGTGATTAATGAAAGAACATGAATTAGTCCTGACAAAGCAAAAGTTTTTTTTTTATGATTATTTATTTATTTTTAACTGTAAGGGGATTTAACATCTGTACTGCTGGTATTTTTAAACAAATGAATTAATTAAAAAATTGACACAAATTTTAATTGAGTGGCAAAGAGCTGGAAAAATGTTTATTAAAGGAGAAAACTGCTTTTAGCGAGACGTTTATCTTTACTACATGGAGATGCTTAGTCCTGTATATACAGAAAAAAATTCTGCGATATATATATCTGTGTCTTTTTATTTATAAAAACAAATTTAATTAAAAATTTACTGGCAATAATTTTTTTTTAATTCCATGTTTCTGGCCCTTGGTCTTTCAAAAGTGTGCATTAATAGAAATGGTATCATATGACTCCTTCCAGTGTAGAGAACAGTATGTTTAAACAGTCATTTAAGCTTACTGTAAATGATTACATTAGATTAGAGGAAAACAACCAAATATTACCTCTAAATTGTAGGCTGTAGAGCAAGTTGCCTGCAACTTTTTAAAACTTTTGGCAGTCATTTATTCAGGAAATCTTATGAAAAAATGTAAAAAAGTTCATACAAACATTCTGTTCCAGGGATAGTCAGGCCACCTCTGCCCCATACCACTCTTGTATGTGGGCCAGTGTGTCACCCTACAGGTGACATACCATCATCATCATCATCATCGATACTGTCACCCGAAGGTCATTGGTTCAAGTCCGTTGGTTTGCATAGTGATGCATTGATGCATTAAGTCCAATTGCTCCAGAGGCGCTAGACGCTCGCTGATTCTGTAATCAGACCCTAAAATTTACTCTCACCTGTATTTATATCTATGTCTCATGGAGAGCAAGACTGGGTATATGAAAACTACCCAATTTCCCCATGTGGATGAATTAAGTATCTCTTTTATTTTTATTTTTATATATGAGCGATGACCAGTGGCCAAGCCCTGAGCAGGACCCAGGCTTGGAGCTGCTGGGGCAACTTCCTTGTCGTTGAGGCCCAGCTGACTAGCAGTTGCAATTATGGCTCCTCCGAACTGCAAAGCTGACCATAAAGATGCTGCTGTTTCATGTATCATCAGAGAATACTTGCTGCTTTGTTGGCTGTATGTCTCTCCAGTGCACACTATTAAAGTTGCTGAATCAAACTCTAGGTCTCCTGGTTCTTATCCATCTCAGAATCCAACTGCCTGCCTACCTAGTGATTTTAGTGTGAGAAAAGAAGTGGTTAACAATGAAATAACAGAAAAATTTAGGGGACATATCAATCAAGTGAACATGTAAGTCACCAAGCAAATTCTCTGGACTCATTTCTTCTCATCATGTTACCCATATTACCTCCATCAAGAAAATATCAAGGAATTTTTACATTTCCTTTTAAACATGAGTTATATACTTTGCAGTCTCTAACTGGCTGGACATTACTGGTTTGAAGGCTTCATGAAAAGAAATCCCAGCCTCAGAATGAGGAAGCCTGAAGCTCTTTCTGCAGCTAGAGCTGCATGTTTCGATCCCACAGTCGTTCAGCAGTGGTTTGCAAACTTTGAGGAGCTGTTGTGTGAACTAGAGATTCAGGATGTGCCAATTGTGATGAAACTGGGCTCCAGGATCATTTTATCTCGTCCAAGGTAATTTCTGAGGTAGGGACCCCATGTTACCAAATAACAGTGAGTGAGAGGGGTGAGACAAGAACTGTTCTGGCCAGCCTAAATGCTGCCAGACAGTATGGTCCCCTCTTAATAATCTTTAAGGGGAAACGGCTCAGGGCAGAGTGGCTGTTTGGGGTTCCAAACAATTGTATGGTGAAAGTGTCTGACAATGGTTAGATAAACTCTGAGCTGTTCTTGCAGTGGGGCAGACAGTTTGTTGCCACGCTCCCAAAGGAAGACCTCCGACCATATGTGCTACTGCTGGATGAACACAGCAGCCATGTTTTCAATCTGGACTTCTTCATGTTAATGAAGAACTCCAATGTGCATGTAGTATGTTCTCCACCTCACACCACACACATTTTACAGCCAGCAGATCGGTCCCTCTTCAAAAGCTTAAGACATAATTCGAACCTGGAGGGCCAAAATATGACCAGGCAGACCGGAGGAAAGAAGCTACAAAAGGCAGATTGTTTTGCTATTTTCTCCAGAGCATGGGAAAAAAACTGCAATTGTACAGACTGCTCAAGCTGGATTTAGAGGGAGTGGTATTTACCCAGTCAATTTAAATGCCATCAATCCCTGTCATTTTGCCCCAAGCATGACCACAGAGCGGGTAATAGATTGTACCTGCAACACCATTTACCATCATACCCAGGACTCATTTCACTGTCCTCCACCAAGCTCTCCTCAGCACTTATCACCACCAAGCACTGCTTCTCCCAGTGGAATGGAGATGTTAACTACATGCAAATTTGTGAAGTTGAGGTGGGAACTGCAGGAACCAGCTTTGCAGACTTTATCACAATACCTACCCGTGAAAGGTCCACTGTAAGAAACAGGGTAAAGCCCCAATCGTACAACTTAACAAGCAGAGAGCACTTTGAATTCATCAGAAAAAAGGCTGAAGCAAAGGCAGTGTTGAAGTCCAGAGCCATTAACAAGAAAAAATATAAGCAAACCAAAGCACAGAATACAACACAGGTCCCGTGTGCTGTGTGCAGAGGGGTATATGGAAACAAAGATGATTCCAAGTGTACAGAGGAATGGATTGGCTGTGTAGTTTGCCATAGATGGTTTCACCAAAGCTGCGGGGAGGAAAATGGTATCATTGATGATGATGATTCCTTCACGTGCAAAGACTACTTTTAGGCTATCTGCAAGGCACAGAAAACAAGGAAAAAAGTTGCATTTTTACATTTTAAAGTTCAGTTAATTTTTATTGAAGAAGCATTCAAAAAGTTGTTACTGTTATATTTTAAAAAGTTGACACAATGAAATATGAAGTTTTGTGATAAAATCTATTAGGCCTATTTACTGTTTGTGTAAGCTTTGCATGTAATGAATTTAAGTATTTTCAATGACTATTTTTGATTAAAACTAAAATTTATGTTCAGCTCTCCCTTGAGTTGTTTTGTCTATTAAATTCGCAAAACCCTTTGCAAATTTTTCAGTATTGATGTATTGAATAAACACCTGTCCCACATTACCTGAAATGCGTCCCACTTCACCTTACGGGTGCAGGGAGTGTTTAGACCTGTGTGACGGCCCCCATAAGCAATACATTTCATAATTTTCTTTTGATTTGATAAGTAGACATCTTAAGGATTGCAGAAAGGTATCATATGTGGGTTAATTACATTAGGTTAATGTTTCAACAGGCACTAGAAATCAAAATGGGAAAAAGTTTCCCACTTCTACTGAATTCACCCTATATCAGTACGCCCAAGGCGGGATGTCTGAAAATAAATACGGTAGAAGGTTGCTCTAAGTATCAGAGAGAAAATCGCTTTTAATACGAACTCTGTATTATACACCGTTTGTTTAGTACAAACGCACAATATGTCAGGATTCGTATTTCTTTAATTCATATGCCATAGCTCATGACCATAGTGTGCAAACTGGGAGAGCTACAGTATACTAAAATGGCGTTATTACGAATCGCTACTTAACATTGTGATATCAAGTGTATCTGATACAAAAATGCTAGATACGAATAATAAAGGCTTATCTCTGTATAACAGGGAAGTAACAATGCCTACGTTGTTATGGTAAAATACACAGTGGGGGAAATCTGTAGCTTTGTTTTTAAACTTTCGGTTTAAACACAGCGGCCGACCGGCAGAAGTAAGTTTACAGAAGTGTTAAGTCCTCGCCCCTAAGATCAAAGTCCCAGACTCAGTTCTGAAGACCATTTAGAGCTAAAGTGGACGCGAAAACGACTTCTTCACCATACTGGCATCCAGATGTGTCACCTTTCCTCAGACTGCGATGTAATTTCATCAGGAAGAAATGCGTGAATCCCGACGCTGACACGGAAGAGATTGACGGCTTTTAGTGTGTGCAGAGTAAGCAGCTGCTTTTAGTTAGAATAGCATATATTGGCAGGTGAACACATTTAAATGTGTACATATATATGAACGAACGTATAATTCAAATATTGCCAATAACATTTGTGATTTTTCCTTATTCAGCATCCGGTCAGTGCTTTTCTGGACTTTCTCTGGTTAACGTTACTCCCCCGCGCCCGAAAACATGTCGGACCCAAAACCGCATTCAAAGACAAACACCCCGGACTCAGAGTCCGCTAAAAAACTGAACAGAGTGCTCTGTGTCACCTATCTAATAGCGACACTGGACATCACATGGCTCTTCGTCCAGTTTTCTATAACTCCCGTAAGTAAAACGAAATATGATTCATTTAGTAATGAAAGCGTTTGAGAGACATGCATGTCTGTGTTACTGGATTATCAAAAAGTAAATACATTATCAGGCATACTGAGTACAGGCTTCATTATTTAATATATATGTTGTACAGAACATATCTTGATATTACATGGAAGTCGTGTTATCTACAAGTAACACTTCATGTCTTACATTCGTTGTTGTATTTGATGCATACATTCTTGTGTTTCCCTGAGCAGTACTTGGCAAAAAGGCTGGGATTTGACACCTTGTGGTTTGGATACTTACAAACCATGGTAGGAGTAATTCAGCTTTTGGGAGGCCCTATATTTGGCAGGTAAGTATATTTTAAATACACTTTTCAGCTGCTCTTCTGTGCAAAAAAAGTGGACTTTTCAGAAATGGGTTCATTTAGTCCAGGACAATGTTGATTCAGGCTAGGCCTATTGAGTAAAACTTGAATACTTGATTGCCTTAATATAAGCCACGGACTTCAGTTTGGCAGCATACAGGTCTGGGTTTTCATATTCACCCAACTGTGCAATTTCCTGTTGAGCATCAACTCATGCTAGCACACATTAATTTATGTTTACATTTATTTATCTTTTGTCCAAAGCAACATACAAGTGAGGCAGGTATTACATCACAAGCATACATCTGTCAAGAAGCTAACTTGGGTATTAGTGCAATCAGGGGAGTTTCTAGCTCTTGAAAGGACCAGGTACAAAGTCCAGATTACCTGGGGCTTGACCTTCTGCTTTTTTTTTTATTATTTATTTTTGAAGGAAGATTGGCTGGCATTGGGCCTAAAATCCCCGGGGCTATAGCCCCGAATGATCGGACCTAACGACACGCATGAGTTTCTAACAAGTGACCTGTAACAAGTGCAAGTTAGTGTCAGAGCAAGAGCTATGCAATCCAACATAAAACTTAATTCAAGGTCCCAATCATTCAGAAACATAGTTTGTCTTGAGAGTCCCCTTATTGTGTATGGTGGCTCTGTGATGGGGGAAACGTGCAGTGACAAGCTATGCCGGTTGCAGGTTTGCTGACCTGTTCGGGGCACGGACAGCCCTGGCTCTCTCCTCTTTAGCCTCTGTGGTGTATTTCATCCTGCTGGCAGTGGCTAACAGCGTCCCCATGCTCTTCCTCCATAAGCTGCCAGCCATCTTCATGCACGCCTTGCCAGGTACTCGGGACCCCCCCCCCCCTATTTATGGCACACGTTTCTCAGGCATACGTTTACAATGTGTGTAACACCTGTTGCAGCACCTACAGTATCACTGGCTTAAGTAATTGGTAGAATAATGCTTGATATCCCTGAATGAGCTGCACTTACATCATATGTAAATGTTACATATATACTATGTAACTGTGTGACATGGATGTTGAGAATGGCAGAGATCACTACTGTACTGCTACCCTACTCCACATTCTCATCCTTCATCAGCCTCACACATCTTTTATGCAGCAGTTTACAGTTTTTCTCAGACACTTTGGTACATTTCTTGAATCATTGTACCTATTATTAATATAGTAACTGTATGGTATACTGTACACTGTAAAATACAAGTGGAAAACTGCATTACGAAGCATTACAAGTAAGTATACAATATTACAGTACAGTGTGCATTGTGGGATTACGTACCTGTTGTTTCTATGAAATGTTTGAATGACTGAGAACACGGTTGTTCTCTCAACATTCAGCTGTAGTCTTTGACCAGCCTCGGCCATTGTAATTTCTATAATTTCTCTATAACCAACTGAATTTGCTTGTGTATCAAACTACATGCACTTACTGTATGTTGTAGAACCCATTACAAGGTTCTACCAGATTGGTTTTTTCTGCAAGAGAGGGATACAGTACCTTTTGTAGGGGAGAATATATTTTTATTCGAGACAAAACACATTACAATGTTGCACACAGAATCAAACATAAATCTGTATATTTTTAAAAATCACTATCCTAACCCTCTCTAACCACAAAACAGGGACAAAAATGCCATACACGCAGAAAACAAATGGCAGTCACTCCCTACAACCCTTACACCCATACACACACACACACAAATATATATGCACAGTATTTACACTGGCGACCAAATCCAATCCGTAATATATAGTAAAATAGTAATAGTAAAATAGTAAAATAGTCGATAATCAGACAGTAGTCAAAACACGGGTAAACAAATATACAAGCCGAGTAACCGAAACCAATTTGAAAACTAAAAGCGCGAAAGTCAAAAGCCAAAAACAGATCATAACAGTAAATCAGAAATACAATAAGCAAAAGGCAAAGCAAAGGCAAAGCACGAGCAAAAGCTGTCAGATGAGGTGTTCAGGCGTCTTTTTTAATCTGGGGCTGGAGAGGCGGGAAACGGGAACGAGGCGATGACAACCAGTCCATCCAGTTTTGGCACGGCTTTTGTGGTGAGAGATGGAAACCGGAAGGAACCGGAATCAGCAGTTTGACGGAATGGGATCTAAAGGAGAGAAGGAACGGACACACACACATACAGACGTAACAATGTCCTGTCACTCCTGCTGGTCAAGCCACATATTTTTCATCTACATCACATACAGTATGATATGCTCCCTTGTAATACATCGAGGAGAAAATCTTCTTTCGTGCCTTAACCACCTTCTAGAAGAATCTGCTGGGATGCAATGACTGGCTGCTCCCATTGCAGCAAATAAAGAAACCTGGTTGTGTGGCTGGTGACAAGCAGTTTCTAATTTTATCATCCTTATTTTTTTTTACTATTTGTCTTATATTTTGCCATTGAAGGAACCTTTCTGACAACTTCAGTACAGTTTTTCTTGCTTGGCACATTTCATGACTCATTCTCAAGACTATAAGAGCATTTCTCAATACCGTTCATGCATGTAGCAGAACACTGTGGTTTAGCTGCAAAGCCTGCAACTTAACCCAAAACAATTAATTCATGCTTTAAAAGCAAATAATTCCACAAATGAATTAGTCAGTGCCACCAAAATGAAAAGTACAATCAGCATCGTTTTACACCATATGAGTCAAAAGTATGCACCATATTCTCAGTCACTGATTGATCTTTAGCAAACTGATACTCTACATTACAGTATGTAAAGTTCACTGACGAGAAATAACTTGCACTTCTTCAGATCTCACTCAATATAATACCAAAGAAAAAGGTCACACAGCACTATATAATACAAAAACAGCATGTACTAAAACATTTGGAAATTTGTGTGAAGCAGTGAGAAATGATGTTCTGCTGACATTATGGTGTGGGGATTACACTTGAGGGCAATGTGGTGGTGCAGTGGTTAGCTCTGTCACCTCTGGGACCTGGGTTCAAGACTCTGCCAGGGTTCTGTGTGTGTGGAGTTTGCATGTCCTCCTCGTGTCGTCCTGGGATTTCCTCCAGGTTTCCCCCCACAGTCCAAAAACATGCTGAGGCTAATTGGAGTTATCAAATTGCCCCTAGGTGTGGATGTGTGGGTGAATAGTATGTGATTGTGCCCTGCAATGGGTTGGCACCCCATCCTGGGTTGTTTCCTGCCTTGCACCCGTAGCCTCCGTTATAGGCTCCAGACCCCCCATGACCCTTAATAGGGCAAGAGGTTTTGGAAAATGAATGGATGAGAAACGGGGTTACACTTGTTGTTTTGCAAATGATAATTGTCATTTGAGAAATGCTCCAAAGCAACTGTAATTCAAAAATTTTTTTATAATAGAATACCTATGAATGTCTACCGTTTTGACACTCATAGGTATTTGTCACATGAGTGATACAACAGATTTTTGGGTGTATTCAAAGTGAATATACCAAAAGTGACTGAAAACAATGAGAAATTGCATTCTGTTGTGAGAGACTGACTGAAGGGTGTGCAGGTTTACGTATGTGGTTATGAGAAGTACCATTTTCATATGAGAATTTGTCCAAAGCAGCTGTGAAAAGCTGTATTTCATCAGAAACGTGCCTATGTCCTTGGCCTCTTCTACTTCTTCCTCTGTTTTGCCTTCTAACCCTTCAATCACGCAGCCTTACTCTTTGCCAGCTGTTGACCATGTTCTTTTCTTTATTGTTTTTCTGTTGTCAGAATTTGTAGCACTGTGATGTTCTGTGTCAATATATGCTTGCCAGCTGAAGGGTCATGAGATGCACCTCTGAGCAATTTTTGAAAACTGATCGATCATTGGTTGATCTAAAGCTTCAAATATTCCCCTCCATTGGTGAAAGCCAACCATTTGTTATGTAATGATTTATGTAATGAACTAATGCCTAGATGTTTTGGGGGAAACAGCAGATTATTGTACTTAATCATTTGTATGAATGTGCCAAAGCATTTATGATTTTTCGAAAAGAATGAGACATTTTATGATGTGTACAACTGACTTAATGATGTGGAGGATGGACAAGTAATATTGAGAATTTCAGTTCTGATCTGAGAAATACACCAAAGCAACTGCAAAAAAACTGTAGTAATACTCAACAGCTGCATCTCTGTTCCTATGGGTTCTTTAACAGTTTCCAGGCACCGCTTGCTTTTTCAGTCACCCATACATTTCTGGGGTAGGCTTCCTGAAGCTTTCTTAACGTTACATCATTCACAAGTTTTGCCTTAAGTTATACCTTAACATTTAAAGGAACCCAAAGATTCAGCTTGCACTATGTTATCAGGAAGACTATTCCATACTCTGACTACACGCTGTGTAAAGAAGTGCTTCCATAAATCCACTTTGAAATGTTCTCCCGCTAATTTCCACCTATGGCCACGAGATCTTGTATTTGAACTAATGCTGAAGTAACTATTCGGTTGAACAGCATCCAAACCTGTTAGAATCTTATAGACCTGGATCATGTCCCCCCTCAGTCTCCTTTGCTTGAGGCTGAACAGATTTAGCTCAACTAACCTTTCCTCGTATGACATTCCTCTAAGACCATGAATCATTCTTGTGGCCCTACGCTGCACCTTCTCTAAGGCCGCTATGTCCTTTTTAAGATATGGTGACCAAACCTGCACACAATATTCTAGGTGAGGTCTCACCAAGGAATTGTATAATCTTAGCATTACCTCCCTTGACTTAAACTCCACACACCTGGAGATATACCCCAACATCCTATTGGCCTTTTTTATTGCTTCCCTGCACTGGCGAGAATGAGACATGGAAGTATCAACACACACACCAAGGTCTTTCTCATAATAGCTACCTTTATTTCAGTAGGTCTACCTACTTAACTAATGGCAAAAAACATTAACAATCAATATAAAATGAATACACTCATGAAAAAGCACACATACAAAAGAAATAAACATCATGAATAACAATCCCATACTAAAAAGCGAGAGCAACCTTCAAGTCCCGCTATATTTTCCTTTTTAAGTTCTACAGTTACTCTCAACACTTCCCTCTTTGGTTTGCTGATGTCACTGCAAACTTTATTAGTGCCATAATTACTGTATCACTAAATGTAGGACTGTAGATAAAGCACCAAAAAAACAGAACACAGCTTTCGCATGTTGAACTATAGCTAGGTCTAGAAGCATCGCAAGACTGAGAGCGATTCATAGGCATGAAGTATATGTGTTGTTTATATGTTGTTTGAAGTATATGGCCCCCTTTAGAGGTCCCTTTTACTCAGGCCCATATTTGCACTGTAATACTCTCAAATGCTTAGGCCAAACAAAAGCCAGCTTGACCTCCTGCCGTCATGGGTCCTAAACCTGCACCTACTGTAGTATTGTGTGGTGGACACTGCTGCACACAGTTAGCATTTCTCTCCTCCAATATCCTCTCCTCTTCTCTCGTCAGGGACTCAGATGGTCGTGGCAGACCTGACAGAGCCGGAGAAGCGGGCAGCAGCCCTGGCCAAACTGGGCCTTTGCTTTGGATTTGGGATGATCACAGGCTCCTCTCTGGGGGGCACGCTCAGCACACACTATGGGTATGTTCTTTGCTTTGTCCCATCGCCCCCCAGGCTTGCTTGGAAGGTTTAAAAATCACTGCTATAAAAGCAGAAGCCGCCTTTGCTCAGTATAGATAATACAACAGGTGTTCCAGTTGTGCAGCTTTCAGATGGTGATCTTAATTAATGCTTAATTAATGTCCACGGAGCTGGAAAATAGCTTGTGAATGTCATCATCGGTGTATAGACTATGCATATAAGTGTAGCATGATTTCTAGCTAGAGAGTCTAACTCTTGGTTCTGGCTTTTATGTGGTTTGCATACATGAATTAGATATTACTGAATAGACATCTAGCTGCATGTTGGCTTAATTCAGCAGGGTTTAAGATCAATGCTGTAGTGCAAGTGTTACATCTCTTACATCTTCTTCCAGAGTTAGACAGAAAATCTTCAACAAATTAAGATAAACAGTTTTTCTTGATTGCTTTGGCACATTTCCTGAAACATTCTCAAGACTATAAGAGCATTTCTCAAAAGAGTTCATGCATATCACAACACTATGGTTTAGTTGCAAATTTACCCAAAACAATTATCTCATGTTTCAAAAGCAAATGGTGCCACCAAAATGAAAAGTACTTCACTGGCAAGAGAAAGCACTCACATGCACATGTATCTTTATCGGATTTCAAGACACAGTATAATACCAAACAAAAAAGTCACACAGCACTGTATAATACAAAAACAGAAAAATGGCATTACAAGAATAACAAAATCATGTATTGTGGGGACCAAAAACACAACAATGCTGTCACTGCAGTTTATGGAATATATTTTAAATCATCCTAAAAACTTGGTTAACGGTTTTGCATGTGGTGGCTAACACTATGATCAGGTCAGGTCAGGATGGGGAGCATGCGCTGATGCAGAGCGTTGCAGCACCCACCACATGGCAAAACTCCTCGGGATCCCAGCAGGCGACCCCCCCAGGCAGACACACGGTCCAGTCCCACACTTGGGAAATGTCCATCCATCTGCTGCAGCTAGGTGTTACGTGAGCGTCCCCTTGGCCTGGTCCAGTCGCTCGGGTCTTCAGCAATGAGGATCCTGAGAGCCGGTTCACTCTCAGGGAATCGCTCCACATGGCTGTAGTGCCATAACTGATGCTCCCTCACAATGCAGGTAATGTGCCTCATTCGGGACTCTTCTAGCAACTGCTCATTCGACACAAAGTCAAACCAGCAGTACCTAAGGATTCTCTGAAGAGACACAGTACCAGAGAAGTCCAGTCTTCGTCTCAGCTCACTCAATAGCGTCCAAGTCTCACAGCCATACAGCAAGACAGGGAGAACCAGGACTCTAAAGACTTGGACCTTCATCCTCTTGCAAAGATATAGAGAGCACCCACACACCCTTTGGTCTTCATCTCGGACACTCGCAATACCAAACACTCAGACTCCTTGCTTAGTCTCTCGAGAGCCCCAATCAGAACCTCCATTGACTCCACTAAGATCACAGCATCGTTGGCAAAGTCAAGATCAGTAAATCTTACTTCACCAATGGATGCCCTACAGCTGCTGGACCCCGCAAACCTGCCCAATACCCAGTCCATACAAGCACTGAACAGAGTAGGAGCAAGAACACACCCCTGATGAACCCCAGAATCAACTCGGAAGAACACGGAGGTTCTCCCTCCACTCTGCACAGCACTCACAGTACCAGTGTGCAGGCCAGCCATGACGCCCACAACTTCGGGGGGATCCCGCGAAGTCTCAGGATGTTCCACAGGGCAACTCGATCAACTGAGTGAAACACTTTACAAAAATCAACAAAGGCAAAAAAATGTCTGCCGATATTTGCGCTTGCGTTCGATGAGAACCCTCAGTGCTGGGATACGGTTGATGGTAGACATGGAGATACCACAGATCCCTGCTGCCTTCTCTACCCCCAGCTGATTCACCACCCGTGCAATCTCGGTGAGATTGAGTGGTTCACAGCTGACTGATCAGCCTCAAGTACTGTGGACCTAGAGATGTCCAACATCTTAGCTGGTAGGTCTGCTTTAATCAACTGCTCAAAGTAGCTGGCCCAGCGGGTCATAACGGCAGTGTCATCTGTAAGGACTGTTTCATCACCTGCCCTGACTGCAAGTCTTCGAGGAACAGATTCAGATGTGTGTAATGCTTCGAAGCAGGACGTGGGTCACTAGACCACAGATGGTGTGTCACCTGACACCTCACAGATTCGTCTAACAAACACCTCCTTATCTGCCCTCAGAGCCCTCACAGCCGTCCTACTCAGATCCCAGTACGGACTGGAGTTGTCACCAAGTCATGCGCTGCAACTCCTCTCGATAATATGCAGGGTAATATCCTTTTCGGAACACTGGCATCGCCTACACAATCCTCGTCAACCTTCAGGGTCTTACCACGGAAGGTCTCCCACATTACATTAGAGTCAGCAGTCGCACCCAGGTCTGTAAGTTCCTCACATAAACTGTGTGCAAACTCATCAAAAACTGCTCAATCTTGGACTCTGGCAAAGTCCAGCCTCATTCTCCTAGTAGGTGGTAAGCTACTGGATCTAAGCTGAATATTCACAGTAGCAACAACAAGTCTGTGATCATAATTCACAAATTGGGCACTTCTGTAGACCCTGCAGTTCTGCAGGAGCCTCCAGCATCTGCCCATGTGGATGTGATCGATCTTCTTCACCACACCACCAGTATTGGAGTACCAAGTCCAATGATGTGGCTCAGGACGTTGGAACCTGGATCCAGCGACCCGCAGCCCCTGACCTTTCACAAAGTCAGGGAACATGGAGCCACTCTCACCCTGGTCTCCAAAACCATGGGGAACGACACAATCCTTATAGCCAGCTCTGTCAGTGCCAGTGGTCACATTGAAATCACCCATGACCAGAGGAGTGTCACCTCGTGGGCACCCATCAACCACTGAGCGAAGTTGTGAGTAAAATGTCTCCTTCAACGAGACATTACTCACCGTGGTCGGAGCATGCACTGAGACAACAGCCAAGACACTCAAGGAGTGCCTTAGTGTCAGTCTCATAATACACTTGTTGCTCCTGTATCTTTTGCCTGATGGCAGCAGTTGGAATAAGTCATGAGCGGGATGTGAGGAGTCTTTTAGGCTGTTTTGCGCTTTTCTGAGGCAGCAAGAGCTGTGCAGTTCTACAGAGGTGTCGTCTGCAAATTTGACGATTGTGTTGCTGTGGTGGGTGGGGGCGCAGTGATGTGTGTGCAGAGAGAAAAGCATGGGGCTCAGCACACAGCCCTGAGGAGAGCCGGTACTGATGCTGATGGCTGAGGAGGTGTGGGAGCCCACCCTAACCCTCTGTGTGCGTTCTGGTGGAATATGGAAGTCCAAGGGCTTACAGCTTACACACCAATCTGTGAGGGAGGATGGTGTTAAAAGCAGAGCTAAAATCAATAAATAGGACATGTACATAATGTACATAGCTCCCCTGGAGCTCCAGATGGGACAGGGTAGCATGGAGAGCAACAGCGACAGCGTCCTCAGTAGACCTATTCGCCCTGTAAGCAAATTGGTCTCTCAAAGCACTTCATCAGCACCCTTGCGATAAAGGACTCTGTGTCAGGATACCGGCTCTGTTGGCTGCTAATGCTACTGTATAAATGTCTCAGAGCCGAGTTAGCATTAGCAGGTGGTGGTATGTAAACCACGGTGATCATTACCACATTAAACTCCCGCAGTAAGTAGATGGGTCTGCATTTCACGGTCATGTACTCCAAATCCGCGGAGCAATGACTGTCCACTATCTCTGCATTCGTGCACCAGTTGTTGTTAATGTACACACACAGACACCCCCGCCTCTGCTCTTACCGGAGGCTGAAGCTCTATCATAGCGCCGCGATGTGTAGCCTGTTAGCTGGATAGCCGAGTCCGTTGTGCATGAATGAAGCCAGGTTTCTGTGAACATAAACAGGCAGCTGTCCTTGATCATGTGGTTCGATGCAACCTGTAGCCTCAGTTCATCTAACTTGTTGACAATGGATCTGGCGTTGGCGAGAAAAACGAACGAACAAAACCCAAATGTAACTGAACTAGTAAAAACAAAGAACACCGTAACAACAAGTCCTACACCTTACTCCCTAACCAAACCACAGTATACACAGAGTCTTTCAAACAAAACGGCAATCACTCCCTACGCACCAGACACACACACAGCACATACACAGAGTAAAGCGTCAGAGTCCAAGGGGCGCGCAAAGTCGTAAACAAAAACCGGGCGAAAGATTGAAAACCAGAAACCAAACAAACTAGGGCAGAAGTACAGAGAAAGGGCAAAGCGAGAAATCGTAATCCGAGAAACCAAAACCGTCATACACAATAATCAAACCAATAAGCAAACCAAAGACAATCCAAGATATGAGCAGAGCTCCAGAAGGTTCTTTCTGTCCGGCTTTTCACTTCCGCCGGACGGAAGTGACGGCCAGTCTTGCGGGGAATCGTGGGCGGGGTCCAGACGGGGAGGCGGAGCTAGGGCCGAGCCGAGTGGTCCTGGTCGTGGGCGGAGCCGAACAACAACGGCGCGTTAGGGCTAGTCAGTGCGTCGGCCCAGCAGCCTCGCTTTTGCTTTCTCTCTCTACGCCGCCTTCGTCGACGGCTTTCGGGTATGGTGATCCACGGGGAGTTGGGTGCTGTGTGAGTTAAGGAATTCTGCTGTAACACTCTGCTCGCGGCAGGCACCGATCTTAAGAAGATTGTGTCGGTTGTAGAATTTGTTCGCCCAACAGGGTGTGGAACGAACTAGGATCAACACACACATACACAAAACAAAACTCTGAGGAAGAGAGCACCGAGCCGCTACAACTGTGTGCACTTGAATTACTTGAATTAGAAAAACTAATTCAAGTATTTTTATAGCGGAATACCTATGACTATCTACCCTTAAAAAGCCACAAATTAAAAAGCTTTTGGCTGTGCTTGTGAAAGCATGAGAAATCTGGCAACCTGTTTGACTCCACTTTCCCTTTAGAGGGATGTATTATCTTAGACAGGGGCGCCGTAAGGGGGAGGAAAGCTAGGACAATTCCAAGAGCCCCTGAGTGACAGGGGCCCTACAAAATTAGGAAAATAACTGGATTGGTTTGGACTGGGGGGCCTAATATGATATGCTTTCATGGGGCCCAAAATCTCTAGCAATGCCCCTGATCTTAGATATCAGAAGTTGGTGAACTCTACTGTATTGTTAGCTGTAGCGCATATTCTTGTCTGCAGTGAAATTTTTTAGTAGAATGCTTTCTTTTCCTACTTTATCTGAAAGAAACCCACAGTTTTTTGTATTACCTCTTTTACTGCTTTTTACGTGTTAAGGATCATTGCAATAATATACAGTATACGTACAGCTATTTCTGAAGACATTAAGTGCAGTTTTTTTTTTATCTGTTTAATGTCACATGATCTGTACTGAGCAGGACTGATATATATCAAAATACTTAGTCATGTTTTTTCTGTTTGAAATTTGCACACACGAGTCATTCTCAGGAGAACCTTTTGGCAGTCAGAGGCAAGCCATGGCACACATCTTCCAATGAAAAGCTAAAACCCTTCTTTAGTTTTTTTATCCATTTATTTAGCAAACGTTTCTTTTTCTAGGTGCTGGTAGTGAGATATCCACCTACACTATGTATGTATGTTCCTGTGGTGTGTGGCCCCATGGTTTGCAGAGTGACTTCACCACGGGGAACACGACCCTAATTGTTCCAGGGACTGACTGGCCCTGCTATCTCAAGTATGCGTTGCTTTAAAGTGTTTGCTAATTGAATCTTTATCATCAATCTAATGTATATGTGGAGCTGAAAGCAGTGGCTCTTTCAGCACAACTGTTTGGAAATATTCAAGAACAAATAAGTCAATTTGTACTGTCACTTTAAAATACAGCAAGGAAGGAGCTATTCGGGTGCATGAACAAAATAATTTTTTTTTCTGTATTCTTGAGCATCTGTGAAAATTTGATCACACCATTCAGGTTAATTCCTGATGGGATCCTGGTTGTTGGGTTTTGCATCACACCCACGGAAGATGGACGCCCTCCAGTAGAGTTGCACACACCACTGGGGCGCGGCCCAGTCAAGAGGGAGTGCCTTGTTCACTCCTGCACCGGCTTGGTGTCACAGCCCGTTTAAAGCTCTCTGCACGTGAGACTTGTTCAGGCAGAGCCATGGGGTTTTCCACCGTAATCAGCAGGAAAGCCTGCGCAATCCCTTACTCATTCCTCCTTATCTCCCCGTTGAAGCCTTTTATACTCAGGTGCTCTCAGGGTCAATCTGAACACCTCAGCTGTTTCAGCCAATCGTGGGCTGCTGGCTGTTCTGAATGTACCTCTGTACTCTTCACACACATACATGTATCTGTGTAAATAGCTCCTGTCAGGTGTCTACTGGTGCGAACTCGGATATCCGATGACCATTTTGCAGATCTGGCAGCATCTTTTATTGTTATTGCTTATGAGCAGAAAAGCCAAGATTAAGGAAAGTGCTGTCTAGCAACTGTCAGCAGGATTTTATAGATTTGTGCTTTGTGAGTTAGAATGTAAGCAGCTGTTTGAGTTGAGCTCAGTATCTGAAGTATTGTAATTATGCTTACAGTAGTGGAGTTACCCAGAAAGAGTCGAAGATGTAATTGTTACCAAAGATGACTTCCTATAGTTATGTAAACAGCACATTTCAGTCATTTTAGATCATTTGTGCTGTAAAGCTTGAAATAACTCATTTTGACTATTATTGTTTGATTTAAAATATCACATAAATAATAAAGTGATTTACTAAATGGTCTGAATACTGTTGTAAGGCCCTGTATGTGTGTGTTTCATATCAAACAGTTACTGAAAAGGACTATCCATCCATCTGCTTATGTTGGTCAGGATTATGGGGGCCGTGCCCCAGGAAGCAGAAGACTGGGTTTATTCTTGGATAGAATGCCAGCACACATACATGTATAAACTCATACTCTCTGAGCAGTTATAGATGCAAATTAGCCTAGCTGAATGGAAACTGGAGTGTGCAGAGGAAATCCTCACCAAAAGATGGAGAACATGCAAACTACACACACACAGCGAAACAGGATTCAGCCCAACAGCGCTACCTACTGAACTACTTTTTTGCCAGAGAAAGTCGTTTGTGACATGACGAATTTAATTTAAAAAAAAGTACATTTTGCAGCTATTAGAAATGTATTGTTCTGTTGTGGGAATGTCATCGTGAAAAATGACCAGCAGTGAGCACTTTATGGCACAGTGAAGTTGTCCTATAGACTTGTTTTGACGTGTTTAACCTGCGTATTTTAACAAAGGTTAAGAACAAGGTGGAGTGCGTAAATAAACCACAGACAGGAGAACTTCAGTAGGGACCTCCAGGTAGTCCCTGCAGCACGAATTAGTGGCATGTGTAGTGACCACTGCCATGTGCTGGTTTGTGAAAAAAGATCCAGGAGGTCTATTTACAAATTTCATTTTCAGTCTTTTGTCTGTTACCATATTGCATGATGTTGATCTCCTCCTGAGACCCTACCCATTCATTTTGTTTTTGCATCTATCTTTTCTCTGATGTAAGGAAACATATTTATTCCTGCTGTACACTAAAGAGGACATGCTGTGAAATTAAAAATAAAAATAAATTTGAAAAAATCTCAATTGTAAGATGTCTTATTTCCTCCAAAGACAAATAACCTATAATTGAAGGACACTTTTTTTCCTTGGGTCTCAGGAGGGGATATTCATGCTTATTTGTCCAAATGTGTAAGGAGCCCCGGAACCACTGGTGAACTAAACAGAGGCAGGGACCTAAATACAGAAGGGTAACAAGACTAACAAGGGGAAGCTGAGATTAATGAACAAGGTTGGGAAAACAGGTCACAGGTGAAACTAATGAACTGAAAGGAACTAAACAGGGAAGCTAAGAACTAACCAAGAAACAGGGAAACAGAATCTAACACTGGGGAATTACAGACAGGTAAAGACACAAGCAAGGGCACAAGAAACAAAACCAAGTACAAATCACAAGACACAGGAAATAGAAAACTCATACAAATGAAATACTAGGGAACAAAATCCAAAAACAGAGGGGGTGGGATTTGAACACACAACAGAGGGATTAACAGGTAGCGGCATGCTCAGCTCATTGAGCCATGCAGCTGGCAGGGAGCAGGGAAAACACTACAGACTAGGACAATGGGGAAAAGGACACAGACTGGGACAACAGGAGTTGACCCTGACAGGGTGTTGCTTGCTTTTGTTGAAAGATATTATAACCAGAAAACTGAACAAAGCTACCTTTACCACAGTGCCAGAGTTAAGGTTTAAACCCAAAACCACTTTCAGGTATACAGTACCTCTCTGGTATTCGTGTATGATGATGTATGTATGGAAATACAGACCTATACTGAAATATTCCAGAAAGTGGATTCGAGTTTAAAGCTGAACTCCAACACCGCTGTAACATTAGCTGCGTGTGCAGTTTTCCGGCTGTAATATCTTTCAATCTTTTTAATATATTTCAGTGTCTGTATGTGTGCACTTCACGTTCAATAGCCCATCTGTTTTCCTTAAAGTCACTGGCGGTGAATGGACACAACGCAAATATTAATTAATAAATGCTTGTAAAAAACACATAATATGAAAATTACATGGTAAAAAATTACAAGCCCAAATCTCTTGCATACATTCACTGGCGGTGAATGGACACTGCAATTATTAATAAATAAATGCTTTTTTTTTTCCAACCACCATTTTTTCCTCCATGTCCCTTCCGGGGCTCCGTAGTAATGTGCTATTTGACTTACTTTTTTTGTTCATCACGTTGGACAAAAATATGTTCAATGTAAATGAAAAACAAAAGAATTTGCAGGCTCAAATGTAAATGACTCCTTTATAAAATAAATTATATTATTTGAATATTACTTGGATTTAGGGGCATGTTTAGGCTGAGTTGACTGTTCCTGATCTCTTTGCTAACCCTCATTTACACCGCTTTTCCTGGCCTGTATTAAAGTTTAAGTTTAACCTATTGACACCTTTAGGCATTTCTTGCAAATGAACCTGTCCACACTGGTTTTTATAATTGAAGCCTGCCTGGATCATTGTTACCAGCTACTTGTTAGCAGTCATGAAAGGTTTTTTCCCAGAATATTAGTCTCACTTTTGTCTACTTTATAAAGTTATGAGGATGTCTTTATGTCTCTGTGATGTTGCAATGTGCGTAGCTTTGGGTATTTCTGAACTAGAAACCCCTTATTATGGAAGAGAAACTAATCAGTTGGCAGGGTGATTCCTGGCAAGACTGGTTTGCCATATTTTTTGTTTGTGCTAATTGAACGGTGAAGAAAAAAGACTAAATGCTATGTTAGAATATGCCAGGTGGAAAGGTGGTTTCTAACTAAATAACATACACCCTTTATGTATGCCTACAAGCAGCAACGATATCTCTTCGCACTTCAGATTTGTAAACCTATAATAATGTGTGTGAACAGTCACATGACAAATGCAATTCAAACGCTCATTCATCCCCAGAAGGAAAAGGTGTCTTCCAGCCCACATACTGTAACCTACAAAATCTTGCACATACATACATGCAGCCTGTGGTTCTAATCAGACCCGGAGTAAGGTGGGGTGGCTGATGAGGGGTCGATCCTGCCCACTTGTTTTTCTGGGAGTTTTGTCTACATTACATCAGCTGGCAGCTTTTGGGGGCAGCTCTTGTGACTCACTTCTGAATCATTCACCTTCTCACTTGCTCGCTCTTGGGCCTCATAATTAAGGTGGGGGTTGTCTACTTCCCCTCTTTCCCAAAACAGCCGCAGTCTGAACTTTTCCACAGCAATTGTCTCTGGCTTCTCGGTGTTACTGTGATGTGGGGTTATGAAGCTTCCAGCTAACATATAGCATACAGCTTTCTGTTACATGTGTGTCCTTGTGGTTCTAAGATGAGCCTGTTACTGACAGCTTTTCTAGACGTGTACTTGCTGTGTTTTTGTCATGTGCGACCATTACTCTTGTCTGTGAGCGTCGATGGGAGGCCCATGTAGCTGTCCTTAGCTCGCTCCTCTTAGGATCCCTTAGGATCCCTTCTAGCTGCCCTTACCTGGCTAGTCGTAGAAGCCCTGTCCTTAGCTCACTCCGCATAGGGCCCTTGTGGCTGTCCTTAGATCACTCCGCATAGGGCCCTCGTGGCTGTCCTTAGCTCGCTCCTCATAGGGGCCCTCGTAGCTGTCCTTAGCTCACTCCTTATAAGGCCCTTGTAGTTGCCCTTAACTCATTCTGATTGTTTATGGCATAGGAACTATGGAGGCCTTGTGTAGGTGTACTCATTTTCTTTCTATAAAGGTTTTGTCAGTGTTCTGTGAACCTTGTGAAGCTGCAGCCCACCTCAGGATTGACACCCTTGGTTCAGGAGGCTGCAGGCTTCCTTTGGCGAGTCCTGGCATATGTGCTGGGAGTGGCGATCTCTCCACAACCTGCATCCATGTGGGAACTATGTATTTTTCCATCTAATTATTTTTTATATGCAAATATCCTAAGTTTATTTTTGTACTAGCAGAGTGCTTATCATAGAAACTCCTATGTTTATTTAGTTTTAGTATGATCAAGCTTTTGAACAGTAAAGACATATTTTCATAGCTGGATGGTCCTGTATATAGGTTTTCAGAATCACCGTGGCCCTGTTCTGAAGTGAATATGGATGGATGTCTCCACAATGGAGAATGATATTAATAAGCACACTCTAGCTGAAGAACATGTGTTGATCCATCTGGTTTTGCCTTTCAGGGAGACATTCGCAGCTTGTGTGGCAGCTGCTGGAAGTCTTTTCAGCTTGGTCCTAGTTTTGAAGTTCATCCCCAAACATACCAAAAAGCAGACTGTTGAGAAGGACGATTCTTCAGGTAAGCGGTTCATTCCAATAAGTGCACAGTGCTGTACTGTTGGCTGTGCTTTGCAGGGTAGAACTTAACTGTCCGAGGATGCATTTGCTATGATAAATAAAAGCACTAACTCTTCTTGACCTTCAGAAAGGGGAGTAGCTGGGTCGGTGTTCAACCTCGCAAAGATTGCCAGGCTAGTGAATTTCCCTGGTGTGGCAAAGATCTTCACTGTAAAGATCATTTCGGGTCTGCCTGGCGGTGAGGATAATAAATCTCAGAGACCAAAATAGCAGCCAAAATGTCGACACCTTTCTTATGCCTAAACCTGTCTCTCAGGTGTGTTCCAGGTCATGTTCTCTATAATCGCCATGGACTTCTTTCAGCTTCAGGCTGAGCAGACTGGGTACCTCATGGCCTACATTGGAATCATACAAATGGTAAGAGCAGCCTAAACACGTTTGAGCCCTGGGACATATGCTGTGAACTCTCTGACATCGACTGTCCCACAGCATGGAGCTTTGATAAGTAGGTGGGTGCCTGTATTTGTACATATTGTGAGCCTGTTGGCTTTACATAGCTCTGGATCACTTGGTAATGGCCAGCATAGTTACTAATCGAAGCATTAATAACTGGAATTCCATATACCGTTGGGTGTGAATAAAGGTATAGTGAGCTGGGCTTTAGAGGGAGGGGTGCACAAACAGCCTTCTTCTTTTCCTACAGGTTGATCATGCTTGTTTTGAGGTATTGTTTCTGTTTTCCCAGGCCTTGAGTTTCCTTTATGTCGATTTATCTCAATATAACATTCTGATTTTTGGCAGCAATACTTCCTGCTTCTGTTCTGCCCGTGTATCTCACCTCAATCCCACAAGTGCTTTACTGCGGGTCGTCTTTGGCTGCACGATCAGATTTCCGCTAAAATCCTGGCTAACATTCTGGCATGACATCAGAGTTGTCAGTCTTCCTTATTTAAACCAGTGCCAAGAAGGTGGAAATCTTCAAGCCTGAAAACTGCTTCCTGGTATTGCTCAAGTGGTCCATGTTTTTTCAGCAGCTTGAAATATTATTTTTGTTCCACACCAGTGAGTCGGGTGTATAAATGCAATAATTACAGTATTGAAAAGTCTCTGAAGACATTTATTACCAAGGAACTCTGCTACCTAAGTCAATGACGCATATGGCTTAGTCAATATAGACAGGTTTGATTCTTTATAACAAAAGATCTTTATAGTTATAGCTATGTACATTTAAATTTTTCTTAACTCTACTGCACTTAAACATTTTTGTTTTACTCAGTGCTATACATCCCTGCTTTTAGCAGTTGTTCTAGCATGCATAATTTACTGGAAATATCTAACCTGATTTTTAAATGTGATAATATGAAGGAGATAGTATGTACATATATGGGCAATGGGGGTGCCGTGGTGGTGCAGTGGTTAGCACTGTTGCCTCACACCTTTGAGACCTGGGTTTGAGTCTCTGTCTGGGTTCCATGGGTGTGGAGTTTACATGTTCTCCCTCTGTCGTGAAGGGGTTACCTCCAGCAGTTTTAGTTTCCCCCCACAGTCCAAAAACATGCTGAGGCTGATTAGAGTTACCAGATTGTCTGTTGGTGTGACCTGTGATGGGTTGGGGCACCATCCTGAGATGTTCCCTGCCTTGGACCCATAGGTTCCTGAACACCTTCCTTGACAATGGACTATACTGATCATAACCACAGATGTGCTTATAACTTCATTATGAATGTACATTGCAGTGAGTGTGTGCATCTTAGTTTATGTCTAGGGTAATGTTTCAGTCTTATGTTAGATGTAATGCACAATGGTCTCAAAGCTTTGATTTCTTATACAACAAAAACCTAGTTGACTAGTAATATTATTCAATATTTCTCAAAGAATTTCCCCATTGTGGGATTAATAAAGTCTAATATAATCTAATCTAATCTAATCTAATCTAATCTAAGCTTGGGGCAGAGCACCTTCCAGATCATGAGAGGTAGCATGACTAAGTTTTATCTCTCTGATAAGACATTAAAAACCATTCCGGTGTATAAACTGCAACCAGCCTTCAATCTCCAGCACACATCCATTTCTGGAGGTTGATGTGTCATTGAGCAAATATTCCAGCCCCTACTACTTTGGCCGATTACATCCTGTTTACCTGTTTAGTCATCAGTTTCTTCCTTTTTATTTTCATATGTACATATAAAATAAGAAAGCAACAAAGGTGCGAATTCAGTCAAGAAACTGAAAGCGTATGAATTTCTGTTTAATTAGCCTCTGCATCTTCACTCTGCTAGGTGATACAGGGCGGTGTGATTGAAAGGCTGACGTCCAAGTTCTCTGAAAACTTGTTGCTTCTGTTCTCCGTTGGTCTGACTAGCCTAGTGGGCTTAATGCAGGTAAGGTCTTGTTTTCCATGACTATTGCATAGTGAAACAATGAAATGTGAAAGTGAAATGCTGCAAACTGCAGTCCATCCATGACTTTAGAGAACTGTCTCAATGTGAATTTTTGTCATTGGTTGATTTTTTTCATCAGTCGAAGGCTCTGCCAAACCTCTGACTTTGAATGTGATAGTATTTAATTGCCTTATCTTGCTCAGCAATCATTCAGTATAAAATTACACACTTTCAGTGAATGTTCTTGTGATAAGTTGTCACATCTGTAAACAGGCTAATTGCCACCACACCCCTCTGATAAAACCCACAGCTATTCGGTCTTTTGAGCCAGATAGATGATCAGACTCCCCTTTTAAAATATGCAAATACAGTGTGATCGCTGTGTTTGCGGTTTCAGTTTCCTGCTGTATGAAAAAAAAAAAACTGGAGAATTCCCGAAATAAATGGTTCATACGTTTCAAACCGTGTGTCAAGCGAGGACAGGCTCTTTACATGGTGAAGTCCGCCAGCCTGCCATTACAGGTCATGTACAGGTGCATGATGCAATATTTTTCATAGCAAAATGTGTAATGATAGCCTGTTGTTTCATTGTTCCTTCATCCTTTGAGAGGTGCAAAAAACATGATTTTCATTGCTCTGTCATCCTTCGATACATCTTTTCATTTCTCTCATCTCTTGAGAAGTAAGCAAAAGCATCAAAATCCCTTTCATTATAGAGAAATACAGTGGTACCTCGGTTCTCGAACTTAATCTGTTCCAGACTCCGGATCGAATCCTAAAAAGTTCTGATCGAATTTTTCCCATAAGAAATAATGGAAAACCAATTAACTGGTTCCCGGCCCCCCAAAATTACACCTAAATATGTTTTTTTTTTTTTTTAGCATTTAAACAAAAAATGAAAGTGATAAAACAAGGTGCATTTTTTTCTTAATGGCTTCCAAAACGATAAAGATCTTATCCCAACATTACCCCTGTCCTGCCCCGATCGTCCGCTCCTTCCGTGTGCCACGCCCCCTCGTTAACCCCGTGTGGGATCCCCATGTGATCAGCTGTTTCTGGTTGTTGTCATTAGTCCTCTGTATTAAGTCCGCGTTTCAGTTTGTTTCCCCATTCCGGTCATTGGGTGCGTTCGACTTGCTTACAGCGCTGGCTTAAAGCAACGCATTCTGATCCTGACGCAATGGATTACGGTTAGATGCATTGCGACCTCTCACCCGGCTGCACAAACTGGAACCGCCTCCGTGACGACACACCTTTGCCCTTATTGGCTGAAGAGTTTAGTTACGCGCATGACGTTTGTATCCCAGGCAGTTCCTATGTGTAATCTGCTATTTCTCCCGAATATCACGTAAAGCAGTGAGAACTGGTTTTCATTTAATTTACCTGGTAAAATAAAGTTTAAATAAATTACATAAATGCTCTAATAGTACACGTAAGTTAGTGGTTTATTTATTGTTAGTTACTGTAATGTTGCGCTGCTTTATTTGGTTAATCGTCCAGTATGTGAAGAAGGCATTCAAGTAAGAATTGCATTGTAGTATGACTCATTTCCTGGCGCGTACAATATATATTAGGTCAGCGTTCACGGTTCGACTTCTGATATTCAGATCGAATTCTAGGTCGAACTGGTTTGTTTGACTTTCAAGAAATTCGAGTTCTAGTGAGTTCGAGAACCGAGGTACCACTGTACTGTATAATAAAGTACAAGGTAGTTTATTTTTACTGTTTGTAATGTTGGTAATGTTTCTCTTTTTGTAATTTATCAATTGAAATTTACCATATGTATGTGCACGAAAATCACATTATATGTGGGCTGTGTGCATGTTTCGCTGTTATTCGTGGTTTCGCCTATCCACGGTAGGTCTTGGAACCTTGGTACCATCTGTGGAAACGGGAAGTACCTTATGTGCAGATGTCTTGTCAGCAGGCAAATATAAGTAGATGCTGCCCATTGTTCTGTGTTAAAGATCCTGATGACCAGTGTGGTGCACTTCTGCTTCATAGTCATTCCCATGATGCTCTCCCTCAGTGTGTTTAATGTCATCACGGACAGTATTCTGACCAAAAGTGTGCCTTCCTCAGACACAGGTGAGACATCACATTGCGTTATTTAAATAGTTGCTTAGTAGGTTACAGGTGTACACTTTTATCCTTTTATTCAGATAATTTCAAGAATTAAAGTGTCGTTTCTGTCCTCCCAAGGAACAATGCTGGGTATGTGTGCCTCTGTGCAGTCTTTGCTCCGCACCATGGGACCAACAATTGGAGGATTTCTATACCAGACCTATGGAGTGGCTTCTTTTGGTTGCATCCAGTTTTGTGTCAACTTTTTAGTGTTCAGCTACCTCTTAAAAAGTAACACAATAAAAAATGAATAATAAACTAGGAAAGCACTTGATCTTGAAAGATGCCCAACAATTACAATGATACTTTGTCATTTTTCAATCACTTGATCATATACGCCTATTTGGTTAATTGGCTCTTTTTGTAGTTTGCATTACTTCTTATCCAGTACTGGATCACAGGCCTGGAGCCTGTCCCAGCTAGCAATGGGCACAAGACAGGAAACATGCTGGAGGGATACCAGTCCTATGCAGGGCACACATGCACGCACACACGCACGCACACACACACGCACATGCACACACACACGCACATGCACACACGCACATGCACATGCACACACACACACACACGCATATGCACACACACACACGCACACACACACACACAATATAAGCAAATTAGAAACACCATGTACTATGATAGTGATTGTATTGTTATATTACATGGGAGGATCTAAAGGTTTGTGTTATATTTTACTGCAATGTAATGCCATTTTAATTAAACTGAAAAAATTATAATAATGATTTTAAATAATCATGATTTGTTCTTAATAGACCAATTCATTGAAGAGTATGATTTACTTGTCCAATAATGTTGTGTTTAATATTCCCAAATAAAATGAAAAATCTTATATAAAATGAGCACATTTTGAAAGAAATAAAAAATGGCAGTTGTTACCCTGTTGCTATTCACTAAAGTAAAATGAAAAGCCACCATATTACCGTGGCTTTCCTCTATAAATTGCCTACAAATTTGTTTTCTTAGATATTTTCCTTTTGTGTTCAATGAGATGTTTGCGTTGCATCGTGGTACAAAAACTCATTTGCCCGTCCCTGTTTCGATTATTCTTACTTTCATGCCGTGATTGTACCATATGCTTATAAATTGTGTATGTAAATGCAAATTGTCGTTGGGAAGAAGTGACCACTAAATGAGTAAATATACAGGTTAAATATTAAGCAATAAAAATGGTCGACCCATAGAATTACACAGTATAATTTTGTCTTTCACATGTTCCATTCACGTTGAAAGTTATATTTGTGAGGTATATATATTATTATTTTTCAGATCTAAGGTAATAAAGATACGAGTCATGTTGGTAGTCGTAAAAAGGTGCGATAAAAGGTGAGCGATGGTAACAAAGCGCCGGAACTGACAAGAGGAGAGAATCCAACCAGAATACTGGAGGCTTCAAGCTGTGCTTATTTTTCAATACATTTCAGACGTTAATCGCTATATTGAAAGTTATATAGTGAATATATATTGAAATAATGAACTTTAATAAGTCATTGACATTCTAATTAGAATAAGACAAAAGTATTCCATAACTAGACTTACATTTTGGAATAGCTAGTTAAATGTCAATGCCATTGTTAAGTACCTTATTTGCTGAGTACAATAAGCTAACCAGAACTAATTTTGCTGTAAACATAAACAAAATGTACGGTAAGATTAAAACAGAAGATGTTCCTGTGGAAACACAGGGAATTCGTACACATTTTCTGGTTGTTGCGATCTGTACGCTAGTGTTTATTTAAATAAATACTCAGTGAAATACAATAAGTTAAGCAACTTTGTTTCAGTAAATAAATATAAGGCCTATAACCGGCAATAAACGTTTTCAATAGAAAGCGCATTCAAACCCTAAGGCGCAACACTATAGCATTCAGTCTTTCATGTGATCATTCGCTTCTCATCAGAAGCGCCAGGTTCCTGCTGTTCTACGTGGACTTCTGCAATGCCTCAGATGTGTAGTCGTCTTCACTTGGTCCAGATGGCAGTTACCAATTCGTATTTCAATCTGCAGGGAAACAATCCATAATTGACAAGATGACGATGTAATGTAGGTTATACCGGAACGGTCATTGTTAACAAATATGGCAGGATAAACAACACCAGACCTTTTCTCACAGAAATATTGTATTACGTTTTTACTGATAAACCGATATATTTTTAGCTCAAAACGACGCTACTCAGAGTATTATAGCATGTACCGTAACGCTAGAAAACTGAGAATATACATCGACTGAAACTATTACGTTCATTAAAATCATACACTTACATTCTAAAGAAAACGTACGTTTCCTGCAATTTCCCAGCTCTGGGCTGGATTTCTCCTAAAGAGCCTTTGCCAGCTGCTCCTCCGGCTTCACAGGCGAAATGATCTGTGTCCCCTGTTGCGTTTTGAAGTCCTGAATGGCTCTTCTGTTCTGGAAGTCAATCAAGGCCATTGTGATGACAGCATTCCAACAGCTATCGTCACCTGAGCACCTAAAATCTATTTCTTTATTATCCGTGGTGACGATGGTGAAGTAGACAAATTTTCCTGTCCTTTCTACGCAGTCCAGTTTTTTGATTGATTGCAGTTTTAGCTCTTTGCTCTTGGACCTTTTCTGATTGTCATCGTACATACTGAGGCTGTCGGTGGTGAGGACGCACATCTTCCTTCTCCAGAGCTGAAAGAGGTTGTCGCTTCTTTTTTCCAGTAGTCCTTCTTTTAGAACCTTGGAAACCTCAGCTGCGGACATTTTCATGGTTATAATTTTTGAGCAGGATTGTTATACAGGACTCAATTTTTTAGTACACACGAGTTTAAAGCAAACCTTCCTTTAGGACTTGCTTAAGCGTGGCGTTTCTTGGTGAAAATGCAATAGTCCGATTCTGCAAGCCAATGCCTGTAACGAATTGCTTTGAGATGAACATTTTTATAGTCTACTTTCAACGCCCTTCCCACTCTATACGTCATTTGTAACTCATCAACAGTTGTTTCAGGATTAGCAGTCCAATACCCAAATAAATGCAGATAAATTGCTCAAAGGAGGGCTTCTTTGTCCTGGTACTTGCGACGAACACTGTACACTTTATTACACTTTAATTAAAGCATAACTCACGTATATACCATCTATACTGTGATGTAAATTGATATAGCCTAATTATTGATTGCGTAGAATAATGAAAACCGTTTTAAAAGATAACATTAGAATAAAACTCAACTTATACTCAGGTAACCTACAGTCTTACTGTTAAAAATCATTAAACAGTGGTATGCCACAGCTTTAGATTTAGGAATATATACGTACAATACAGAGCCAAATATAATACTGAAATAGAAGCAGAAATGTTTCTCAATTTACACTCGCCCTTTCACTATGATACGAATTCGGGACAGGAGGCCTTGCTTTTAACTTCATTGCTTAGCAATCAATTTAATAAATATCATAATATTTTTTCCCTCTTTCCACACCCTCGCACAAGCCGAATGAGACGAACACTATATATATGCTTCATAAGTACGCCGAATTAATTGAATGAAGCAGAGTGCCACCTACTGCCTGTACAACGTGTTGCCAAATGTTATATGTTTAATATCTGGGGTATAAAGAGTTCATAAAAGAGGAGAAAAAGTTTTACATGCTCACCAGCTACACTTCATCAGTATACTAGCTGTGAGTCATAAAGCACCTGATTTCAACACTTGCCTTGCGTCATGTGACCTAATACAGGCTGTGTTATAGGTGGTGGAGCAAGGTTGTTGGGATCTTTCAGCAATATCAGTACTACTGCGATTTAATAAGGATAACCGCTATGTTTCATAGCTTTCCCGCCTTCGTTTCTTAATTATCTCACATCTGACTGTCTATAACTGTATTTATATATCTTTGTTAATTCAATGTTACTCGGGTATAGTACAATTTGCAGTTAGATTTGCATTTTTTCGATTCATTCATTTTCTGTACCAGCTTGTTCTATCTATAGTCTATCCCGGAAGCTACGGGCACAAGGCAGAGAATAACCCAGGATGGGGCGCAGTGCATACACCATATTCACATACATTCACACCTACGGACAATGTGGCAACTGCAGTTCACCTTAGCGAGTTTTTGGAGTGAATTGCTTTATTCAATTCAGGTGACAGTTTGTAACAGTTCCCATTTACAGAGTATTGAGAAAGTATTCAATTCCCTTTTCCAGATTTTATGTTGTAGCCATACACTAAAATCATTTAAAATATTTTTTTTCTCTTCAAACTATGTTAAGGAACTCCAGAATGACAAAGCAAAAATAGCATTTTAGAATATTTTTTTTAAAACTGAAACATCACATTAATGTAAGTATTCAGACCCTTTCCTTGGTTGAAGCAACTTTTACAGGGATTACAGCCTCAAATCTTCTTGGCTATGATGCAACAAGTTTTATACTCATGGATTTGGTGACTTTCTGTCATTCATCTCTGCAGATCCTCTCACTTTCTGTCATTTTGGATGGGGATTGTCAGTGAACAGCTAGTTTCAAGTCTCTCTGGAGATGTTTGTTTGGATTTAAGCCAGGCTCTGGCTAGGCCACTCAAGGACATTCAGAGTGTTGCCATTCAGCAACTCCTGCATTGTTTTTGCTTTGTGATTTGCCCTGTTAGAAGATGAACCTTTGGCCTGGTCTGAGGAGCAGAGTGCTCTGAAGCAGGTTTTCATTAAGGATATCTTTGTACTTTCCCTTGACCCTGTCTTGTCTCCCAGTTCATGACACTGAAAAACACCCCTACAGCACGATGCCGTCGTCACCGTGCTTCACCACTGGGATGGTATTGCACAGGTGATGAGCTGTGTCTGATTTCCATCATACATGACACTAACAATTCAGGCCAAACAGTTCCATTTTGGTTTCATCAGACCAGGGAATCTTGTTTTTGCAAAACCCAAGTGGGCTTTCATCTGTCTTTTACTGATCGAGGCTTTCACTGAGCCCAGATCAGTGGTATGTTGCAGTGATGGCTGTCCTTCTGGGGGTTTCTCCCATCTTCTTAAAGGATCTCTGGAGCACAGCAATAAGGTTTCTGGTCACCATTCTTACCAAGGCTCTTCTCCCCCGACTGCTGAGTTTGACTGGGCAGCCAGTACTAGGAAGGGTCTTGGTTGTTCCAGACTTCTTCATTTAAGAATTATGGAGGCCATTGTGCTTTTGGGAACCTTCAATGCTGCAGTTTTTTGTAACCTTCCTTAGATCTGTGCCTCAACGCAATCTTGTTTCTGAGCTCTGCAGGCAATTCCTTTAGCCTCGTGGCTTGGCTATGGCTCTGATATAGATTGTCAACTGTTGGACAATTATATAGACAGTTCTGTACCTTTCCTTATCATGTCCAGTTAATGAAATTAATCTCAAAGATGATCATTAGAAATAGGATGCACCAGAGCTAAATTTCAAGTGTCATAGGAAAAGGTCTATATCGATGGGATGTTTCATTTTTAAATAAATAAATAAATTTGCAAAAAATATTGTTTATCGTTATGCGGTACTGAGTGAAGATTAATCAATTCACATGATTGTAGGATAAGGCTGCATCATAACAAAGACAAAAAAGTGAAGCAATCCAAAAACTTTCTGAATGTACTGTACATATCTTAAGCCTTAAATCCGAAGCCGTAGAAACTCTTGGTTAATTTAAATAGTATCTTAGTAGTTGGGATTTTAAAAAAATTCTGCTTTGTTTTCACTAGAATGTTGCTATGTACATTGGTATTTGTCTTTTGTTTGGAAGGATCATGCCAAGTCCACGCCGTGCTAAAGGTGATCCTCTTATAAGACATCATACCAGCTGGCCGGGAGATGGCAGGGAGATGAAGGACTTCCACATGCAGGTAGCATAGATTTGAGTCAGATTTTTAAACTTCCTTCCCAAATTCCAATTAATAAGGACAGAAATTATGGGTATTATTCAAAGTTTTGCACAATTCGGCACTTTCCCACCAACCAATGATCATAATTCTCTCTGGTAACCAGACTGCAAAATGATGTGTGCCTTGTTGCTAAGGGAAACAAAGTTGGCAGCCGGAATACAGGAGCATGAGTCAGAGGAGAGCTGTTTGCCGTCAGGGAGTGGCCTTTGAGATGGCAGTGTTTCCTGTTCTTCCATGCAGCCTTTCGAAAGGAACTTCTTCCTTGGACTGACTTTCAAATCCATCTTTGTCAGTGCTAGCAGCCACAGCCCAGTCCCATTACATCCTTCTGTCTCTAAGATTCTATTCATCCCTATGAAAACCCTAACTGAATGCATTTCAAAGAAATTGGAACAATTTGACAAAGAATCAAGGTCAAGACTACTAATACAATGCTGAGAGAGATTCTCCCGTTTCCTACTGATTCAGTGGTGATGCTCTGCGTGTGTCCTGCACGCTTTCTTTCATGGCACTCCTCACAAGGCAGCTCTGTTATTTGATATTAGACAGTACTGCTGAGGCATAGATGCACAAGGAGATATTTGTTTTCTCTTTCAAAGTTGAATAAACTTCAGAGAGCACAGACAGATTATGCTGATAAATTAATAATCAGTTTTCTGATCAGTTTCGATTTCATAAAGGCATAGAGAGACTTGCGTGACTGTTTGTTTGTTCAATCATTAATTTATAAATTTGTTGTTTGTTTATTTATTATTATTAATATGAAAAAAATGAAACCATGGCTAACAAACCATTGCTTGGTCATTTTACTCATTGAAATTTGTAACTGAATTTCTAATTCAATCTTTAAACTGAAGATTCAACAAGATTCAAGATTCACAGGCCTAATAATCCGACAGACACCATAGGCAGCTGCCTAGGGCACTAACTTCTGTGGGTGTGCAGGCGCAGCTCGACACAAAGTGAAACTGGCTTGCTCACACGCTTTGCAGTACAGACATAAAATATCTATGTCAGGGGATCCCAATCTTATCGGCAAAGGGCCGGTGTGTATGCAGGTTTTTGGGATAACCTGTAGGTCAGCTGTTCAAACCCAGTTGTGAGGACTCTTCAGCCAATCAGTCCTCTAATTAGTGATCTAATTAGGGAGTTGCAGCGAAAACCCACATACAAACCGGCCCTTTGCGGATAAGATTGGGCACCCATGACCTATGTGAAGTGGGGCGCCCCCTGCTGTTCCAGCACAGAACAGCTATGCGATGAAGGGTGCCCCTAGAACAGAGGTGTCAAACTGCAGTCCTGGGGGGCCGCAGCCCAGTATAGCTTAGTTCTTTCTCTGTTCCACCACAAATGATTCAGCTCAACAGCTATGTGGTAATTAGCACAAGAAGTTGAATCAGGTGTGTTAAACGAGGGGAAACCCAAAAATGTGCAGGGCTCTGGCCCCCCCCAGGACTGGAGTCTGACACCTGTGCCCTAGAACTACTCGGCTGTTCTGGCACACAATTAGATGGGGCGCCCCAAGGAATGATTGCGCGAAGAACAGCTACACAATGTGAGGCACCCCTATAAACACTCACTCCCCTTTGCTTTTCCAGCACAGAACAGCGGTGGGATGGAGGGTGTCCCTGTAAGTACTTGCGCTCCCTGCTGCCCCCTCAGATAACAGGTACAGATAACAGGTACATGTACAGGTACAGATAACAGGTACAGATAACAGGTACATGTACAGGTACATGATTCAGGGCACCTCTAGAATCGCCAGTGCAGAACAGCCTCGCGATATAGGGGCCAACATGGCAGGCGATTTCACTGTCTCTGACAGTGGTGCCACGCTGTGGTGATTCGGCACACAGGGGACGGTGTCTTTGATGCTGTTAGGTAGGAACAGTGTGACCGAAAGACACTGAAAGTCAGATGATGACAAGAAGGAGACTGACTTTTCAAAATAACAGAAGATTGTTAATAGACCCATTAGACGATTTTTTAAAATCGCAGTTAATTGCAATTCGGGTATCAAAATGAACAAAGTTTAGGTTAACATGCTGAAAGACACAATAATGACTAATGACTTCAAAGCACCTCTTTTATAAAATTATATTATTATAAGTAATTATTTACTTACAAAATTTGTGTAATACTCATTTCATTATATACTACGTATCACATTATTCATGTATTATTACACAAAACAGCAATTTTAAACAGAAAACTATCTTTCCTCAATCTTAAGGTTGGCTGACTTATTTTTGCATTCGCTGCAGATGGTGGGACAGTGTGGGGGGGGGGGGGGGGTGTCATGGAGATGATGCTTGGCTAGGATGCCGCATGGGCTAGGAGCCACCCACCTGAAACAAGTTAGGATGACAAAACTGGCATCGCTATACCCACACCCGAAGAAGAACAAAACATTGTGTCATATTGTACTTTGATATAAAAATAATATATATCAAAATGTGTATCTTTTATCTCAAAATCCTGGGCTACAGTACAGTCCTTCATACAATGTAAGGAATTCCTTGTAATATTAATAATAGAATTTTTTAAGCTCGTTCTTTGTTTTGAATCATTTCTACTGCTGTTGAAATCATATTGATTTTGAACCAATAATATGCAGATGGTGAAAGTCTATAATTCTTGTGGTTTCCTTGTTATTGTTCCTACAATTCTATGACTCAAGTCATTTTAACTGCTCAGCTAAGTTGATCTTGCAAAACCTGACAGTCGATAATAGGCAAACGGAGTGACAAAGATTATGAAAACTGGAAACAGGTGACAATGCCTTAAGACATCATATTAAGGCAAATCACCCAGATATCACTGTCCTCAAAAGTGCCAGTTAGTTTGCCTCACCTGTATGCTCACACTCTCACTGGTTTACGTTTCTAAGCAGAGTTAAACTGGTATTGTTGTCACAGCCAATCAGCTTGCCAGAACCCTAGAAGTCCTATTTCTACAACCCAAAATATCCTCACAATACCTTGTTGAGGGATGGAGTGAAAGCCATGTGATGAGTATAGTAATAGTATAGTTACATTATAGTAATGATTCACTTTGATACAAGAAAGGGAACAGAAAAGAGTGTACCACTGCAAACAGCCTGGAAATCAACATTAGGGAAATTGCTGACACACATTTTCATCAGGAATTTGGAGAATAATCTTTCTACGTCCTGGGTTTCTTTCTGTTTGTTCAATTCCAAGTGACATTAAGAACAAGTATGATAGATGAAATAATAAATAAATAAACTTACTGAAGACATGTTAGGGATGTTGGTTTTGACCAAGGTTCTTGGTTATAACCTGATATAAATGATCAATTTGATCATTCTGAAGAATGAATATTGACAAAAAACTCAAATTCTATTGAAAAGTTTATGTAGAAACAAAAGTTTTTTTCCAACTTTTTTATTCTTAGTAAATATTTTTAAAAACTATGTCTTATCCTTTAATATTTTAAACTGTAAAGCAGGTAAACGTCTAAAATAATTTTTTTTAGTTTTCTTAGTCTGCTATAAACCACTTGTAAAGCTCCATTGTACCTGTGAATCTAGGTTGAAGTTCACTGGAGCTCTAAAGATGAGTGAACAGTACTGAGGCTACCACACCCTTATACATTTGTATCTATATTCAGCATAGAATAAGACCAACAAAAAAAATCCTGTTGGGACAGTACCTTGGAGAGGAGGAGCATCCTTCTTTCCCACAGATACTAATACACTGCTATTGACTCGCTTTGGTCCCACTAATTTATGCTCACTGGAAGAAAATTCCCATTCAGACACATCAACAACGCCAAGGTTCCAATATAATTGGTCAAATAAAGCTTTAACTCCTATCCAAAACAACTGATGTGCATTCTGATGAATGAATGCAAAATACCAATTAGTAATGATCCAACAAATATAGCTGACATTTTAATGCTTCTTTCAGAAAAAGAATTTCAATGACGGAGTTTCCCTGTGGACAAATAATAGTCCTTCAAGATGGTACTATGTCCTGCTTCCCAGAGTAGGCTCAGGATAACCATAACCAGATAGCGTATTCCTGAAATCAGAAGCATTGCCATCACTGACAAACAGCAGTCTTGTGGAGAATAAAATGCCACTTGAGTCTTTGGCAGAAAGATAACGTGTAAGAAATAGAGCTGTATTCAAAATGTATAACCTTTCTTAAGGGATCTTTTTTCACTTGTGCAATATACTAAATGAATTGAGAAACCTGAAATATATGGAGGAAAACTACAATTCAGGAATCATGAAGCAATAATGGGGACCAAACAGGTATTTAACGTTGCACAATTTTTAATAGAATATCCTAACTATTCTGTACAACCTGAAACACTGTATTGAGTAACTGCAGATCAGTGCAAGGAAACAGCTCATACTCTATCTATGTAGAAAGCCCCGGAGCTGGGTCTTGTGAGTCAGTCCCATTTAATAGTCAAAATATTGGAGAATCTTCATTAAATTTGCTTTTTTTGGTTAACTGCCCTTTTGGGACATGAAGGGGCATATCACTTTAATACCATCATCTGCATTCTACCACATTTACATTGTCAAAGTTTTTGAGCTTCAAATCACCCACAAAACTCCCCCAGTCACGCAAGTCCTCCTTCTGCATCAACACAACTGGTTAAACAAGACAGCTAACAACTTGCAGCCCTTTTTGTGGAGACTTAAAAACTTGAGGAAACAGCATAAGCCTTCTTTCCAGGTTATTCGAGTTCCCCTACATTGAATGTAACCTTGCTACACCACTATGGGCAACTTATGAAACGAGATAAAATTTGGGTTACTTCACTTAGCTTATTTTACCCATGAAAATTTGGCAACATGACAAAGATAATTTATTAGCAAGCTCACGGGTGTTAATGTAACAGCATCCAAGAGGAAGTATAACAGTGGCCGAAGTTAAAATGTGGCTGTATTTCACAATATAAGGCCCATCGGAAGGAGACCAGCCAGCTCCTCCTTCAAACAGAGCCCCCAAAGACCATCATACACAGTTCAAACCTGTTCAAAAGCAAACAAATATAAATACCTCATGAATAAGAGAAATGTGGTTTTTAAAAAGTGTCATTAGCAGATGAAAAACAATTTAAATAGGTAACCCCGAAGACATATAAAGATCTTGTCGACAGTATGTTAGATTTTTTAATACACTTTTTTTTGTTTTTCTTGGCATAAAAAACCCTGAGTAACCTATGTCAAGTCAATGGTTGGATTAGCTTATTACATCTTGGGTTGTCGAAATCTTCTAACAGGGCGTCTGGAATGTGGTGCTGATCACAGGGCTCTGGCTAATTCCATCGGAAGCTGTGGTTCGGAGTTTCTTTTGCATACGTTCACCCATGGCATAGACTGCAGCATCATCTTGCCTCACCCAATCGTAAGTTTATTTACAGCGTTTTATTACTATTTTTTGAGAAAATGTTTACTCTGTACAGGGGGCTGGGGGACTGGGGCAGAAAACGATCATGCACTTTTAAAAACACTTTGTTATATGTGTGTGTTAAATCTGATGGGGCAGATCCGCAGCATGGTGGTCGTTCTCTGCAGACTGAAACCACTGTCCAAATTAACACGGGCCATAGCGTGACAGCGGTGGGCTCCCCATATTACTGCTGCTTGCACTCAGCAGGTTGTGGATCTTCTTTCTGAGTACAAAAAGGAGGAGAGAAAAGATGGCAGTGAAAAGGGTTACCAGTACCATGCAGCTATTATGGAGCTCCTGGGTGGGGGGGGGGGTCGGCACAACAATTACAAATGGGCAGAGAAATAATAAGGTGTCACAAAGTTCAGCAAGGAAACCGACACAGCCAGGGGCCTTAGCAACCTGAGTCATACTGCCTCCTGCCGCAGCTTGTCCTGTCCTGCCCTGCATTGACAAACACTGGCTGTTTGCCAGCGACAACAAGCTACATACTCTGGCCTGAATGGGAGCTAAAAAGAGCTCGTTTTGAGCCTACGACCATATTGCTGTGCTGCCAAGATTTATCCAGCGGCCATGCAGACACTGCCATAGGTGCCATGATGCTGAAAGATGAAGACCCCTTCCAGAAAATACTGGTCTTTTTTGACTACCACTTTAGAGGGACTTGAAAACTTCACATAACTGCAGTTTGCTGAAGACTTGCATAAAACAAGCAAGAGTGAGAAAATTACAGAAAAATGCTCATTTTGAATCTATAAGCCAAATGTCCATGACTCCAACTTAACATATACTGGAATCACTGGTATATGAGCTTCATTGTGTAACTATCACCACCGTCGCTCTGTCATTATTCAGACATGTTAGACACCACTAGCTTTATGAGAACCCAACTTCTGACAAAATCATATTGGGAGACCAATTCTCATTTCATTCATGCAGCAAGGGGTGATAAGACACTTGGGTGCAAGAGATCTGGGTTTGCTCCTTGTCCCAAACTGCAGCAAGAGTTCTTAAAAAAAAATATACAATTTCCAGACTTTTTACATTATAGCACATAAACCTATTCACCCGATGCATCAGAGCAGAGCGAGAGGAAGATGTGATGTCAGAGGTTTATAAACCAGCTCATACAGAAGGAGCAACAGGATTGTTAGGAGAACAACCATTTAAAAAGGTATAAGAATAGAGAGGGAAAGAAACAGCATCAAACCAAGGAGAAGATTAAGTGAGGATGAACCCACCTACTTTCCCCTTACCTAGAAATGCATGAAGTGAGTATGAATTATGCCTGTAATGGGGTAACGGGGTGGGGATAGGTAGGAAAAACAATGTCAATCATAATCAAACAGGATTAATTCCACTAATAAAAATGAGAGGAAAGCAGCCCCCTGATTCTCAATTATAATAAATTCAGAAAGCCTTGTGCAATCAGTTTCACATTAACAGGCTTTAGAATAAATCATGTGAAAGTTTTGTCTGAAAACAGGCTGAAATTTGAAAAGAAATTGATCATTTGGTCTCCCCCCTCAAAGCCCTCATTAAACCTTAAGACGGGAATTCCACCGAGAAATGAAGGATATTTTTGTCATAAACAGGAAATTTCAGACGCATTCCCAAAGAAATTTCCTTCCTATACCTTGAATAGATCTGCCGCCGTAGCATGAGAAATTCAGTATACCTGCATTGTATTTTTGCTAGAAGTCAGTAGAGAACAGTTTCATTTTCCAACACACAAATGCATGTGTCTTTCCTCTGTCAATTGTCAGTTTTACTTGAAAAATCAGTTCCTATGTATTAAACATTTACTTGAGTGAAGTTTTCAACACCCTTTTCAAAACTGATGCAAGCCTTAACAGGTCTTAAAAACAGGATGCCTGCTACCCAGCTTCAGATGACGGCAACGTTTTATCCAGCTGGAAATGACAGAACTTGTTATTGCTTATAATGGTCAAAAGCTCTCCATAGTCGTCAGACAGCCACACATGACCTCAATGCTTCATATGGACTTATCTCAACTCGACAGACTGGTATGTGTGATATTTATGCAATTACCATATGCTATTATATGGCATTTTGAAATTTAAATATTGTAAATTTAAACTAACCTTGGGGTCAAATTCTCCCTCGTCATCTTCATCACCATCTTCACCATGGTCCTATTGCACAGCAAGGGAATGCATTACCTACCCCCCCAATAAAGCCCAAATGCTCTTGTATAATTTCCATAACTTCCAAAACACAAACAGGAGAGGCGGCCCTCACCTCTTCTTCTCCTTCCTCAACTTCCTCCTCTTCAAACTGTAGAAAAACAAAAAAATGAAGGCACAGGACAAATTCTTCCTGACTGTGCATTTGACTAACAGGAATGGCAGCAAGTTGGACTTACACTCTCATCGTCCTCCAGTGCCTCTCCAGTGAAGTACAGCACCGCCCGGGGAACAACCCGCTCACGGAAGAAATGGCCAATCTCAAAATCTGCAGCCAGGGTGAACTCCGAGTCCTCATCCTGAGGAGAGAATGCAAACAGGCACAGATGCTAGCGTTAGCGTAACAGAACAAAAGCAGAAAAGCCAAAATCTCAATTAGTATAATAAAAGCCATCGATAACAAAAAAAAGACATGAAATAAGAATTATTTATAACTCACCATCTCTCCATCTGACGAAACTGAAAAACAAAAAGAACATGACTTTGTAATTCTTGTATAAAAATACAGCTACAAATAACAGGCATGCAAAACAGCCAGGTGTGTCACAATTTACACAGTTCACGAGTTCCTGAAAGGCACAGGCGAATAGCTGTTTATACAGCTATACACACCCGGATGTGACAACATGCTATGCAATTTAAGAACATGTGGTTTATACCAACCACTAGCTGTGCACATCTGCGACTCAACCACCATGAGGTCATCAAGCTCAGTTACCCAGATGACAGGCCTGACTGAAAGGAGCGAGACTGGGCAGAACCACAGCCCAGTGTGTGGCTGGCCTGACTGAAAGGAGCGAGACTGGGCAGAACCACAGCCCAGTGTGTGGCTGGCCTGACTGAAAGGAGCGAGACTGGGCAGAACCACAGCCCAGTGTGTGGCTGACCTGACTGAAAGGAGCGAGACTGGGCAGAACCACAGCCCAGTGTGTGGCTGGCCTGACTGAAAGGAGCGAGACTGGGCAGAACCACAGCCCAGTGTGTGGCTGGCCTGACTGAAAGGAGCGAGACTGGGCAGAACCACAGCCCAGTGTGTGGCTGACCTGACTGAAAGGAGCGAGACTGGGCAGAACCACAGCCCAGTGTGTGGCTGACCTGACTGAAAGGAGCGAGACTGGGCAGAACCACAGCCCAGTGTGTGGATGACCTGATTGAAAGGAGCGAGACTGGGCAGAACCACAGCCCAGTGTGTGGCTGGCCTGACTGAAAGGAGCGAGACTGGGCAGAACCACAGCCCAGTGTGTGGCTGGCCTGACTGAAAGGAGCGAGACTGGGCAGAACCACAGCCCAGTGTGTGGCTGGCCTGACTGAAAGGAGCGAGACTGGGCAGAACCACAGCCCAGTGTGTGGCTGACCTGACTGAAAGGAGCGAGACTGGGCAGAACCACAGCCCAGTGTGTGGCTGACCTGACTGAAAGGAGCGAGACTGGGCAGAACCACAGCCCAGTGTGTGGATGACCTGACTGAAAGGAGCGAGACTGGGCAGAACCACAGCCCAGTGTGTGGCTGGCCTGACTGAAAGGAGCGAGACTGGGCAGAACCACAGCCCAGTGTGTGGCTGACCTGACTGAAAGGAGCGAGACTGGGCAGAACCACAGCCCAGTGTGTGGCTGGCCTGACTGAAAGGAGCGAGACTGGGCAGAACCACAGCCCAGTGTGTGGCTGGCCTGACTGAAAGCAGCGAGACTGGGCAGAACCACAGCCCAGTGTGTGGCTGGCCTGACTGAAAGGAGCGAGACTGGGAAGAACCACAGCCCAGTGTGTGGCTGACCTGACTGAAAGGAGCGAGACTGGGCAGAACCACAGCCCAGTGTGTGGCTGACCTGACTGAAAAGAGCGAGACTGGGCAGAACCACAGCCCAGTGTGTGGCTGACCTGACTGAAAGGAGTGAGACTGGGCAGAACCACAGCCCAGTGTGTGGCTGGCCTGACTGGAGGGGCCATGTAGCCCCACGGGGCTCAGCTTGAAATAATGGCTGCCGGGGGGGTATTGTGGAGTGCACTTTGCGTTACCAGACTCTTGTCATCGCAGGCCACCTAAGGGACTGTTAATGACAGTCACGCAGGGATCTCTGCAAGCCTTTCCCACAGTCAAGGTGCTGGACCTGCCACATTGTTTTCAGCATACAATACTGTTTAATATATAAAGCAGGATTTCTTCAAAATCAATGCTTGATTTCCATTTTTGCACCCACCAAAAAAAACCCACCACCAAACCGAAATACCCATTTTCAAAGAAACACTGTTGATACGGTGTCAACTACACAAAAAAGTTAGAACTAATAAGACAAGAACTCTCATTTCTGTCCAATGATATGAACTGCTTCAAAATAGTCTTTGTACTTAAAATGGTTTCAAACAGACTTCACCACTAAATCATTCTGCAGCACTATCTCAAGATAACATCAAACAAGACAGGCAAACACGGTGTCAAAAACTGCAAGTCACTGCTGACACAAACAACCAGCATCAAACCTTGGAGCACTACTGCCACCTGTTGCTCACGATAAAAAACTGCAGTGACGGTAGCATAACAAATCCTGCATTAGCATAGCATAGCATAGCATAGCAGATCCATAACATGTTGTGGTCCTGGCTTACGAGCCACGCCCACAGCAGCCTGATCTGTTAGATTCAGGCCCTCCTGCTTTTCCGAGGTCAGGCCGGTGGACTGTTACCTTTGATGGGCTTAAAGAAGTTGAAGAAGGAGTCATTGGGCACTTGCTTGGTGATGGTTCTCACTGTACCCCGTCCCTTATGCTTCTGCTTTTTCTTTATTGTTTTCACTGTTACGTCTTTGCCTTTATTCCAGTTTATTTCACAGCTTGAAAAGGGACATAGTAAAAGATGTTAATACGTATTATTCTCTTTATTATGTTTTAACAATAAAACAAAAAAACTCTTTTCAGGAGAGCCTGAAGTCTAGATGCCCAACCCGTTTTTCCAGTCAGGCCTATTTCCACTGCTGCAGGCTTGTACTGCATACAAGCTTATGCTGTACTCAGTCTTCATCGGATGCTAATCAGACATTTTGTAGTGAAATTAAGCTTCTACAACTGCTAAAGTACTCTAATGGAGAGCCGATGATATGCTTATCTGTTTTATGAAGTTTATCTGATATTATTTCTCAGTGGGTAGCTGCTGCCTCATATCCCCAGGTTTAGGAGGGGCTGAATCCCATCTCTACCGTGCGTGTGAAGTTTACACATTTTCCCAATGCCGTGTGGCTCACTCTTCCTATTGCACTGTAGTATGGAGGAGGGACAAAGGTAGGAATCCCTGCTACGAGGACACAGCGACGTTTGCTCAGGATTGCTGTCTCCTGCAGCCCATCTCTCACCCCTCACAGTCCACTATTTCTGGCCCTTCAAAGGAGAAGGGATCGGCCTGGTCCGGCTCCGACTTCATTTTGTACACCTTGGTCAGCACTGTATTGGTAAAGTAGCTGTTTGGCTCAAAGTGGAACTCTAACGTGAAACTCTGAGGAAGAGGAGGGAGAAGTCACAGGGTTAGAAATGCCACAAAAAGCATGAATCCGAACACACAGGACATGTTTTCTGGGTCAATCCCACTAACCATAGGCTGTCCGGGCTCTGAGAATTTGACTTTGATGTCTTGCAAGTGTTTCAGGATGGGTTCATCATGCTCCTACAAAAAAAAAAGAGGCAAGGCAGGAACAGACAAGGGCGATATGGATTAACCACTGACAGATCGTAGGGTGAAGCAGAAAGCCCAGGAACAAAAGAGTAAAGTTCCTTTGACTAAGAGACAAGAGTGGAAGGAAATTCAGTGCTTTAAAGAGCATCGCTGGCTACATTATATGTAGGATATAGTTCCCTTATATAAATCCTAGACGTATAGCGTGACTAGAACAGCCTAAAGTACCAGAAAAGGAACTGGACTTGTGTACAGCCCCTAAAGGCGCCCCTGTTCTACCCTTCAGCAAAGCGCTTAACCTGAACTGCTCAGGTAAAATTTCTCCAGCACTAAAAATGAGTGAAATGTGAAACTGAAAGGTCATTTTACATAAAAGCCTCTAGCAAAGCCACTAACTGTTATGTGGCTTTGAATGTTTTAGCTTGGGGAGAGAGCACACAGTGTACTAATGCACAGTCCCACACTCGCCCTTCGCCCCCCCCCCCCCCCCCAGAGCCCCAGGGTGCTCCTACCTGCAGCATGTCGCTGAGCATGTCTACGCTTCTGAAGATGGTGAGCCAGAACTCTGGGATGCCCTTAGGGTCTTCCTCGGGAGCCCCCTCCTCTTTCGCCTCCTCCACGCAGGCCTTTTTCTTCAGCTCCTCCTGCAAGCACAGCATTGGAGGCACAAGCTTGGCACTTGCAGTTTAGAAACCATCTTCGTGGTGAAGATGCTGGGCTTCGTTAAAGTAAATGGTAAATGGACTGCATTTATATAGCGCTCTTCTACTCCTACGAGTACTCAAAGCACTTTACAACACATGCCTCACATTCACCCATCCATACACACATCCATACACCAGTGGCGAAGGCTGCCATGCAAGGCGCCAACCTGCACACCGGGAGCAATTTGGGGTTCAGTGTCTTACTCAAGGACACTTTGATGGGGTCAGGAGGAACCAGCATCATAGTATGGTTCCTAGTAGCTGAAGTTGCCGCATACTCTAACCAGATTACTGGTCTGTTTCTCTTACATTATGATAATAGTAATATGAAGGAATCAAAGCTCAGAATCTCACATCAATGAATACTGTATGAGGACTACAAAAAAAAACACATAAGTGTACAGTTCTGAACAAAACATGACTGAACGCTCAGCTCTGTGGGGCCGCAGACGCCGCTAAAGCTGCTAACCCAGACCTAACACATTATTTTACAGTCTACTTACAGACAGCTCCTCCTCCTCTTCTCTGTCGCTGTGCCACTCGCACTCCTCGTCTGTAGGTTCAACTGTGCCAGTTACCACATCTCTTCTCTGCAAGGAACACACACACACACGCACGCACGCACACACACACACACACACACACACCAAGTCATTGAAAAACAAGCCAAAATCTCTCATACCCATTTAAAGGCAAGCCCTGCCAGGCTGTACCCTTCATTAATGATAACAGAGAGACTTCCAGAAGACTCAAAGCAGGGGGTTATTTGCTCATACCCTGGGGACAGTGACCAACTCTGCTGCAACAGAACCCTACCTTGTCAAAGAGGGGCTGATAGAGGGTGGCATACTTTCTCTCCAGCTCGTGGACCTCCTCATAGAATTTGGCTTCTATGTGAGCACACTGCACCTGCAGCTGCTTTAAGGCATTGACTCTTCTCTTCACAGACTTGGGTAAGCTGAAGAGGGAGAAGGTAGCAGACAGAAATGAAACTGGTCTGTCCAGCCAATCTGTCCCGGACGGTTTGACCTGTCCAGCAGAAATCTGCCGGCTTCACAATGGGAAAGTACCGCTCTGTTGTTCATTCTGGCTGATCGGCATCATTCTGAAGCAAGCTGACTGTTTAAAGAGGTGTGACAGAGCTAAACTGAGGAGTACTGGTGATTCAGCACAAAACATAATCTGTCAAAGACACTGTCCCCATTCCCCATTCCTTACCTCTCAAGGATGGTGCATGGAGTGTGAGGCACACTGTCAACTTTGTCTTGACCAGCTGGCAAGGCCTGAGATCCAACCTTACCTGTTACAGATGTAGCAGAATCTACTCATAACCACACACATCAAAAACACTCACAACAAACATAGTATTTTAATCACTGCAATAAGAAAATCATTCAGAGAAGTTCCTTGGCACAAGAAATTGATATAATTCTGATTGTGACTAGCTGTAAACAGTTAAATGTAAAAATACTAGGCAACAACCTTGGTTTATGCAGTCTGGTCAGCAGCGTTTAATATGCCACAGCTTTTGTTCACAAACGCATGTTCTATATCTGATAAAGCAGTAGTCAAATGACAAATAGTGAACCAAACCATATATACTTCCATACTAGAAGTACAGCATGAAATGAATATCCTGAAACAGTGCTTTCATTTTATTTTGCCCTGTATGATAGTGACACCACATAACTCTTGATTACAAAGCTTGTATAAACTGCAAAACAGGAAACTTGAAAAGCAACATCCCTGTAAAAAAAATCCCTGTTTATCCACTCTTTCAACAGCTTTAACCATCATCATGACAAAATACAAATAAATCTTCATAAAATTGTCAAATCACCTATTGAGCTTCCACCAAATCTCCAACAACATTCTGTGAACTCCCTGACATTTTTAGCAAGCTTTAAAAAAATGCAAATATTGGGTATTTGAAATTCTGGTTACACAAGTGTGCACATAAAACTATACTCTCAAATGGCTGACACCATAACATTCTCTCATAATGACAGAGAAGTTAGGATGAATGTGACCTTTAACCTTTTAAATGTCATCTTATCCGACTAGCCATGTCATCTGTCCTTTGCTTTGTAACATATCAGGTTAAATATGGCACTGATAAAAATGTACTTATTCACCTCACTTAAGCCCGCGTACTATAACGTTATAAAAGAGCTGAAGTTTTGCAATATGCAAGTTCACACTTGCAAGAATGTGCGGCAATTTGAATGCCAACAGTACCATAACACTGTGCATATTATTCTGCATTTCCATTTCTTGTATTTATCACACAATCAAAGAAATATAAAAGAAAATTAGAAACCGGTTTCTTTAAACTTTTTCATAGGCAGTTTACCTCTGGATTCATTCTTGTCCGCCTCCATTGTTAATTCTGCCCCGTAATCTGCCATTAAGAGACATTTTTTTTTAGTTACACCGCACACTTCAACATAAGTAAATAATCAAATAATTTTAGGTAGTACTATATTTAGCCAAATTAAATCGTTCGGTACTGGTAACGAAGAGCGGTGAACTGCGGCGTGCAGAAACAGCGATAACGACCATCCCGGTACACGAGTGGGAGTTTGCAGAAAAGCGGCTGTCAAAGCATTCAGATACATCAGCATTTACCAATGAAAGTTAATATCTCGAATTTTAAATGTGAGTTGCTCGCTATGAATTTAGATAAAGGCAGCTAAATCCAGGTAATTTTCACGCATCCATCTGAAAAGCTTCGAAAACATAACCGACGCGTAACTAGTTCTTAGGTGGAAATTAAGAGTCAACTTAAAGAAAAACGCCGAAATAATTTCTCTTTTGCTTGTCGACCAGCTATTTTCAGACCTACATAAGCATTAGCAGTGGAAGATATAGACGTGGCTGTGCTTATGGACACTGACAGGCCGGCGGACCGGCCATACTACGAGCAGGCGGTCGCGCCGTATGTGCGACACTGGCCGTGAAAAAGCATCGTCCCTAGCCTCCCGGGGACTGCAGTCCGGTGACGCATCCCGGGCTAACTAGCCGCTGCGCTATGTTGTCACTGACGAGCAGAGGAGGCGAAGAATGTAAGCAAATCACGTAGAAAACAGGAGTGGGGGCACTTTAAAATGCCAGTCGCTTTAAGCACATGGCAGTTTATAAGCTATTCTGCTTGTCCGCACGAGCGCATTTTGGGCGGCGCCACAATACCCGCACTCGGGTGATATTAGCTCGACTGGAATAGCCCTGGACCCTACTAAATTTATTCAGCTCACCGACTCCAAAATCTATGTGTGTGTATATATATGTATATAGCGGCACTTTGTTTTGGCTTAACGCTGACGGCAACAGGCACCCCTCCTTGCGAGTTTTTGACATCACCCAGCTTAGCTATCGGGCAAATGTCACCACATGTTGGGCTAACTTTTTGAGCCTGGTAGCCGAACTACGCTTTGTGAACAGAGAAATGGATTAAAAAAACATATACATATATCAATCGCTGTCACAATTAGCAGTTTGTTTATTTTGAATACGAACACATTTTTCATCCACATATAAGTAATAATGATTCATTTATTTCTACATCTTACCTCCCAGCGCGACTCCTATGCTGGTTTCACGCTTTATGCCGCAACTAGAGCTCGGTACATCGCAGTAATCCTACAGCTCATTGGCTGAAACACAGTTAGGCCCGCCCCAGAGAAGCCGAGTGATACTAAATAATATGCTACATAATTGGTTCCTGTAATTGACCGTTCACCTTTGTAACTGTACTGCTTACATTTATAGTTATGTATGCTGCTTATCAGCTGGTGTGCTGCAAGGACGAATCATAGACTACGAAACATGACACTTTTGTGTCACTGATTTGTTGAAATGAAGATAGTCAACTCAACTGTAGTAATAAACGCGAAGCGAAAATATATTCTTTTTTTCTTTTCCTGACCTTAAACTCCTCTTAATGTCCTATGCCTATATATATGTTATAGTCAATATGACATGAAGAAGTAGGTTTTAAATAGGATCTTGCACAACGAATCGAGTTTGCCTCTTTAAAAGTATAGTAGTACAATGCACACACATTGTAGACAATCTACATGGGTATAATAAACTAAACTAAAGGTCCAATAGGGTCAAAAAGCAAACGGGGGCTCTAGTAATAGTATTCATTTCTAGGCTTTCTTGAAATGCAGTTTCTGACAGATGCTTTAAGATCCAAAAGCCTGAAACTGCTGGAAGTGATGTCACCATGAAGCTTTTATATGTCCTCAAGAAGAGTAACTCAAAACAAGTCTTACAATAAACAAGTGCAACAGGATTCCCCCTTTTATAATGTGAAAGGATCCAGCTGAATTGCCTTACTGGATGAATGCTGGTCAATATTTAATGACTCTGTCCGTACCCTGAGTCAGAGTTCTCTTTTCCTGGCCGTATCCCCTTTGCTTTGCAGTTCCAACATGTGTTTTCTATCGAGCAGCCAGCAGATCACCTTACCTCAATGGAAAAAAGGATGAGATGAAAGACCACTGTTATTACCAGAGCATGCTGCCCTGGTGAATAGGCGAGTGTTTTATGTTTAATGAGCAAGGACATCCAGATTTTTCCTTCTTCCTTTCCTCCATCTCCTCCTGCAGGACCTTCCTGTACACCAGCTCAGCCGCTGCCAGAAAGGCGAGAACAGATATAGGAAACAAACTAGAAAATACCTGATTTCTGACATTAAAAACAGATGAGCCTTGTGTGAATGAATGGAGACTCAAAATATGCAATACATTCCAAGTATCAATCAACTAAAGCCAAGTTCCTGCGATGTTACAAAAGGCATGCAGTCCATGTACAATATTCTAAGCCATTTTATTCAAATATTTTTGAGAGTGAATCGGGGACATTATCTTTTTATGACTATTTCTGAGCTCAATCACTTTGTGGGACACAGTGGGTTCGGTTGCTGTACTTTTCAGCAAAGGGTTGCTGGCTCAGATCCTGGGGTTGCGAGATTGATTTCATCATTGTGTACTCAAGCAAGGAAGACCTCAAAACTTAGCAAAAGAAAAGAAAGAAGTTTCTTTCAACAAAGCACCACAGAAGGAGACAAGTGGAGACAAAATTAGACCCCAATCTGATTACATAGGTTAAAAAAAATGCCAGTCCTTAGCAATCATAGTTGCTCTTCTGCAATATGTATTGGCAACCCCCCCCCCCCAAGGGGGTCACTCAATTGGTGAACGAGGCACAGAGGGGCTGCTCTCAAGAATTATTGACTCTGTATTCAGTGGCATGGGTGCCATCACTGGGTGATTGATTTTAAAGACCTTACCTTGTGTCATCATCAATAAAAAACAAATCAAACAGCTTATGCTTGCAGTAAAGGATTGCCAGGATCAGTTTGCATGAGATGGCAATAAGTGAACATTTTTGCCTTAACAATCCTTGAGGCCCGGAAATCTCAAGCAGGTGTCTTGCTTTGTGTGATTCAGTTGTATAACCTACTTCACTGTAAGATTTTCAAAGTACTAAATGCATTTTAGATACAATTCACATTCTCAGTGTTTAGTTTGCCCTTCTCTCTAATGCCTCTAAATGAGAGAAGGAGACCCAGTCCTGCATGGTTATTTTATTTTAAATATTTGTACATTTAAAGCAGGGTGGCCAATCTTATCTGTAAGGCCCGGTTGTTCAAAAAGTTTAATCTGGATCAGAATGATCCAGATCTTGAAATCCATTGATTTGGCATCCAGGATCACATAATCCATTTTACTTTTGTCCCGGTTTTCAAAGCAAAATTGGATTGGATCAAAGTTATCCCAGTTCTACTAAAAAGGTTTTGAACAATGCAAACCGAGGGTTTGATCCAGATTAAAACCAAGATTGGATTACGTGATCTAATCTGATTTCAGAATCAGTTTTTAGTTTTGAACAACCCATTTTCACGGTTTGATCCAATCCATTATCCAAAATCTGATCAGATTACTTTTGAACAACTGGGCCCATAGGGCCGGTGTGTATGCAGGTTTGTGGGGTAACCTTATGGTCAGTTGTTCAAACCCAGGTGTGAGGACTCTTCAACCAGTCAGTCCTCTATTTAGTAATCTACTTAGGGAGTTACAGCGAATAACCCGGATAAACAATGGCCCTTTCTAGATAAGATTGGCCACCACTGAATTAATGTGTTTTCTCCATAACAAATTCAACTTACCGTACTTCAGTGCGAGTGGACAGGAATTGTCCACCAGAGGGAGTTCTATAACAATTCATGATCTTTTAATGCATCATAGAGGAACATTTTGATACATCAATCAGCATATTGATTTCAAATAATAATAAAAAAGTTTAATTCCCTCATTTAACATTGACTCTATCATCAAGTTACACAAACCTTTTTAACATTTTAACGGATCAGTGAAGGACATCTGAGTGAGCTGAAGCTCAATATATATAATGAAAACAAGGAATAAACCTTTGCTTCTAACGATCAGTGTCCTAGTGCTGGATTTAAATGATAAATCAGGAATGTTAATGCCGTGGCAAGGGAAGTTCACTTATACATACCCTGAATACATCTCGCAGGGCAAGGTCAGAATGCATAGACACCATAGAGAGGCTGCTAGATATACCCGTAGAATTTTTCTATCCCTTCATGTGAGCAGGCAGCTTTGTTGCTTTCACAGTAAACTGTAGCACTTATCTAACAGTTCTGGGGTCACAAGGAACTGCATAAGGAACTGTGATCAGTGCGACATCTGCTGGAAAAGGTTATATTTAAGGGCAGAGGAAACTGACACTTACTGAGTAGGCTTGTAGCCAGAAATGAAGAGGAGTCCAACAAATTTCAAAGGGGGTTCAAATCCGTAATTTTACTATGTGCCTGATACTGAGGTGAGAACATTACACGTTACTGTGATGTGATAACGCTTAATGTCACCTGGATCTACAATTATGACATTATGATGATGATGATAATGATGATGATGATGATAGTGAAGATACTTTTGCAATACTTACAGGGTCTATGAAAGGAAGAATCCAACAATGCGATGATCAGGACTCCCCCCCCGGCCTTGGGCCCTATGCTAGCTGGGATAGGCTCCAGGCCCCTCACAACCAAGACAGGTGATTAGAAGAAGGATGGATGGATGGATGATGGATGTGTGGTTAGACATGTAGCTAAATTGTAACATTAAGTTGTATGCTACCTTCAGCCAGATCCTTGGATGGCCTGTCCAGACGTTTCCCTGCTAACCAGCATCTTTAAACCATGCTGAGGCTTAATAGCCTTGGTCAAGGCTACCTTACGCTTGCACCGAGCGGCACAGGCGGGGGCAAAGCTAGAAATGCTTGGCCTCCTGACAAAGTGTCAGCATGGGGCTGTGGCTTGGCACTTTCAAATAGAAGAAATACAGGTCCCTCTCAGTAGATTTTGCCCAGTGAGGAGGACCTGACGGTATATTTTTGGGCCTGTATGAAGAGCTGGGCCCCCTGAACTTCCCAGGGCATCCATGCTGTTTCAGTGAGTGGCTCAATGGGCTAAGTCTTCATGCCAGATCAGAAGACTGCCGGTTTGAGCCCTGGCCTTGGTAAAACAGTTACATGTCTGTGGGCATTTCAGCAAGGCCCTTAACCCCCAGCTTTCGGGGTGCTGCGCTTTGGCTGACCCTGTGCTGTGACCCCCAAGTTATGGGGAGCAAGTTGGGGTCAGCAAAGAGAAACATTCCAATGTACCTGTACTTGTGCAAATGGGAAAAAAGGCATGTTTGTTGCCTTTTAGCATAGGGCAGTGGGCAGGGGAACAGCCAGTCCATCACAGGGCATATAAACCCACACATCATTACACTCTATGGGCAATTGAGAGATGCCAATTACCCTAACATGTCTTTGGACTATTGGATGAAGTGTGTGTGAGAGTGTGACACAAGAAGAAGGCACAGACCAGACACACACACACACACACACACACACAAAATCGGAGTCCAGACTCAAGCCCCTGACAGTGGAGGGGTGAAGCCAAAATGAACCCACTCAGCCACTCTTAAAAAATATTTTTATAAAGGGAATCAGTCTAAAATACACGGTAAGTTTTGACTTAAAGGAATTACATTTAAAGACATATTCTTGCCTTGATGATCAATTGGTCATAAACATAACCTGACTTTTCATCAAGTTTATATATTTCAGACTCTTGATATGTCAGACTGAAATGACAAAATGTTTGATACACAAAAAATTCATTTGCCTAAGGTTTCTAGAATTTAGATTTAGGATTTCGGTTAATATGTATTTAATATATATATTTTTAAAGATTCTCCTTATCTTAAATCCAGTCATCATTTAGTGGGAAGATTTCACTATCATAATTATTATTATTAGATTCCAATATTTCACTAGCGGGCTGGAATAATGATAAAGCAAAAAACTTCGATACAAGAATTTTCAGTTCTGCACAAGTAGGCCCACAGTGTCAGAATACAGGCATATCCATTTGTGATAATATTTGAAAATTTAGGACAATGCCAATGCCAAATCTAGCCAACACAACGCTTGTGAGCAACTGTAAGACATTTTTGTACCGTTATTATATCTTATTAGTATTTAATCTATTTAACACCAATGTCTGGAATTGTGTCCGAGGTGCTGGGAGTTCCCCGGTGGGCAGTCCGATCATGACGTAAAAAAAATCAACCGGCGGGTGGGGATTGGGGCGGTAAAAGTTTTAAATAGAGGGTGGAGGTGGTGATGGTGAAAGTCGTCAAACTTGGGGGGTGGTACTGAATGTTGCATGATAGCACTTTTAAGGGTGGCTCACCAAGTGCATATTTCTTCACTTAAAGGGGGTTCCTGAGCTCTTTTTGGGTCCCTGTCAATTCGGACTCCTGCATCCACCGTACTTTGTTGCAGTCGATCGGTATGTATTATTAATGTTATTCCCCCTGCGAGAAATAGGGGCGCTATTTCATAGGAAAAGAATAAGAGCTCTCTTAATTCCTTCGATATCAACGTGTTAATTCTATGTTATCTTTTTCATCCAAGTTTACGACTATGTGCCTCCGTAATAATTTATTTATCCAGGTGTCTCTCGTTGTGTGTCTATCTGTGTGTATTTTATTTCTCGTATAAGCAAAAATTATCCCAGGAAGCGGTTCAGGATAGATTTGGGCTTACTATTCAACCGTCAAGAATGAACATAAGAACGACATACAATAAAAAAAAATGTAAAAAGTGAATAGGTGGATGGATGAATGAATAAATGAATGAATGACTGAATGAATGAATGAATGAATGAATGAAATGCCTTTAGGCCTATAATGCCCACAAACTCTTTGTCTTAAAATACACAGCATAACTTTTATATACGGCTACAGCAGAACTATTAACCACGTGGATAATTAAGTGTAATTATAATTACTCGCGTAATGTAACTGAACAAGATTCACTGAAGCGGCCATAATAAAATATCAAAATAATAGGATAAATGGCTGACGGGCCGCGTCAGTTTATTTTCTATGTTTCTTTACATTCTGCATTAAAGCAATTTGTTTTCGTATTTTGCTTAGTGTGTGATGTTCTTACTGATTTAACTTCTAAATTAGTTTTCCAGAAATAATTACATAACCAGGTTGTACAATGACAAACTTATTTGTGTAATCGAATCTCCTCATTCCACGTACGTTGACCTCACCTAAAAGCCAGATTTATTTCAAGACAAAGAGATGTTTGGGAAAAGTAAATCTGAAATCAGGTATGACACAGAAACAACCCGAACCACATGGCTATATGTCGCCGGCGCTCTATGAATGTATTTCTAAGCAATATAGCATGCAGCTTTCAGGCTATTCAGAGGGGCTCAAAGAGCGTGCGCAAGGGACAAAGAGGAGGGGAAGGTAAGGGGCGGGTTTTGCTATATAATACTCCACACGGAGAACTGTAGCCTGTCGTCTGATCTTGGGACCGTTTCACGTAACATCTTTATTGCCGCAACATCTGGGGAAGTAATTAATTTGCAACTTCAATACCAAATACAATAACATATACGGCGCAATTCAGGCATGGAAAACCTGCTACGACAGCGCTACTGTTTTCTCTGTCACACCTGCTTAAGAACTGAAAAAAGGACGAAGGTAATCTTTAAAATCATATATTCTCCACAGCCCTGCATACAGTGATTGTTTAACTGTGCAAAAAAAGGCTGGACTAGTTTTTAACAACGTTAAAATGGCAAGTGCTATTGTATCATAAATGCCATTGTCAATTTTGTAGATTAGTGCAAGACGAATGCATTTTAGACTTTTAGGAAATAAGAGCGAAATCTTTGTCATTTACTGAATCAGTTGTCAGTGATAATGGCTCAGCTTCACAACAGTGTAACGTAAAACATTTTATTCAAGTCTCGGAGCGTTCTGGTTTGAATTTTGGATGAACTTCTTCGTAGGACATCTTTAAATATCACAAGGGGGCGATATCACTGCGATTAATCATACAGAAATAGGGAACTCTGTAGAGGAAAATTAAATTGGAAGGGGCAAGTGGGATTAACACAATTAGCCGTTTCCTAAAACTTTCTCAGAAAGTCCGACTTAAATACACGCAATAATCTGTATGTATGTACGTTAATAAAATAAATAGAAGGAATTGATTTAGTGGGGATTCACTTTTGGGGACCTGCCACCGGTGCTTTGTAAATATATGACTTGAGTGCTTTGTGTCAGTTTTCGCATTTGCTTCACTTAAGTACCGTTTTCCCTCCTCAGATCGGAAAGATGCACCCGTTGAAGGTACTTCAGATGATTACCATTGCATTCTCCTTATTCGTCCAGTCGGTTTCGTCTGAGACTCTGTGCGGCGGGGAGCTGGTGGACGCGCTGCAGTTCGTGTGTGGCAGCCGGGGCTTTTATTTTAGTAAGTAATCAATTAAAAAAAACTTAAAGTTATTAGAAGCTCAATTTAAAATGTGTTTTATCTTTGTTTTCTAGGAAAATTGGTCTGTTGTTCTACATTACTTCTGACTACCTAGTCATAGTAGTTTTTTTGGGGGGGCGGGTGGTTACAGCCAGATTACGACTGAAAAAGGCAAGAGGTACTCAAGAATATATTTGCTAATCACCTGCTACATATCTTGAGGTTGTGCACACAGAGGCACCCTACGGTTGCTCTCTCGTCCAAATGTGTGCGGGAGAAATGAGGACTAGGCTACAAAATTACAGTTTAAACCGAGTTTGAGGGTATTTTTGGCAAGGTAGAGTAATACTACCTAGTTGGGATTTCGTTTAAAAAATCTTATATAAAAACTGATTTAAACAAACCTCAATGACAATAATAATGTATGCTGGTGAATAATTGTTTTTATATGTGTGACTCCCATGGTAAGCAACATTATAATTGAATACCATTATGAATAAACAAGCAGTGAGAAGCACTGGTCCATGTCATGACGTTGAGGTTATACCTACTTCAGTTCATCTGGTTTAAAATAAGAGCCTGCGCTGAGCTTGGCAGCCTGCATGGCCTCATTCCTGCACTTTCACTGCACAGAATGGGCCAAAATGTGCCACACTGGGCCAATTTTTTTCTCCGCATGTTGATTTTTAAGTGTCAGATTTGCTAGTTTTGTTCCCTTCTGTTGAATTTACGTGTCATATGGGGCCAGTTTTATCTCCTCGTGCTGAATGTAAGTGTCAGATGTGCCAGTTTCGTCCCCTTCTGTGACAGCGGCAGGCCGTCGTCCCACGTCTGAGCCATTTAATTCTCCTGCTGAAGTATCTTCTGCTTGCTGCAGAATGTTGGGTACATTAATGCTCGCTGATGGGGCCGCAATGAGGGCTCTTCAGAGTGTTTTTCGAAGGCGTCCAGCTCTTTACCTGTCCCTCCGCCCTTCCCCCCCTCTCTCCTTTATTTTTGGTTTCTCCCATCACTGTAAGAAGCCTGCGCAACTCCCCCATTAGCATAATTATCTCTCTTATCTTTGCTGAGTTTACAATGGGCAAGGTCAAAGCACAGCCTCTCTGTTATTTACTTGCCCTCAGTCACCGGACAGTCCTGTCTTGTGGTCACCTTGCACATGGCTTTCACCTAATCTCACGAAACCAGGTGATATTTTGCAGCCCCATTACCATAATGTACGGAGGTAAAATAAACAGATATTCATCCATCCATCCATCTATCCATCATGCAGCTGCATATTAGACACAGGGCAGTGGTGACCCTGGTGGCTGTCCCACTAATCAGGGCACCAGGTTCGCCATGCAAGTTCATCAGCAGATGTGCTTCTGATATCGTCCCACGAAGTGACACTTCTCTCCTCAGGTAGACCAACCAGCCGGTTCAACAGCCGGCGGACGCAGAACGGCATTGTGGAGGAGTGCTGCTTTAAAAGCTGCAGCCTGCGTCTGCTGGAGCAGTACTGCGCAAAGCCGTCCAAGTCCGAGCGGGATGTGTCCGCCACCGCCCTCCCCGCCGTGACAGCCCTGCCTGTGATAAACAAGGTACAGTGTGTGACGGCTCCAGGTCGATCGCCGTGAGAAACGGCACCCTGGGCCACCCCTATCTTCACAGCCATCAGCATCACTCTCGCCTCTGTTTACGCGGAGCCCAGCCAATGCAGGAGTCACGGGGTTGGGAAAAAAAAAAAAGATTTTTATCTAGCTGAATTACTAGTGGTAAGCAAATACTGTTTTTTTTTTTCCCCCTCAAGCTGCTGACCAAAACGGAAAATAACATGTTATGTTATGTTATGTTATGTTATGTTATGTTATGGAGGGGGTCAACTGCAGGTGTCTCTAGATGAGTAATCATAAGAACAATATAAAGTACTGATTTCTGAAGGCCTGGAGACTGATTTTAATTGATTCAATTGGAAGTAAACTGACAATTTAAAAGGCTCCTTTTCTGTCACAGAGTTCGTTTACAATTTCCCAAAACAATTTTGAGCAAATGTGACACTTTCAAAACCTTATTTGCAGTCAGGGGAAAAAAGTATTGCATTTAAGCATGAATATTTTTCATTTGACACATAAAAGCCCATAACTGTGTTATTTAAACACAAAATTTGTGCAGCATTCTATGAAGAAAGACTAACATGCTCTTGGCATGGGGACGTTAAGCACTGGCAACACCACGGACAAACTGTCCAAGTCTTCTATCGCAAAAACAATTAAACAAAGAGATCAACACAGTAATTGATCTCCACTTGAGAAACAGCACATTCAGGGGCAGTTACAAAGTGGCAGAAGGAAAATGAGCATTCATGCAACAACCCCTGGCTCCTTTTCTTCTATGAGAGACAAAGTCTGAGCCTGCTATTTGCAGAGTTTGTTTGCCAGGAATAGTGGATTGAACTGGAATGTGTTTACTGTGTGTCGATGGAGAGATGCAGGGAGAGAGACAAGTAAGAGAACAAGGGCTGGTCTCACCCATGTGCATTGAGAAGGGCTTGGGAATTCAGTCTGTGCTTTTTTCATATCCTCATAAGTTTGGACAAAGCATGTAGCAACACAAAGAGAGCGTTCGGAACCCTGAGTATACTCGGTACTCTTGCACATTGTATAAAGGACAAACAAGACCATATCTGCCATATTATCTATTAAGATAAGCTATCAGTTTAGCCAGAATGGTTATTCCACTGTACGTCATCAGAAGCACATAAGCGGTGCCACTTTTAGTTTAATGTGGTAATTTTATTTTATTTTTTTGTTCATGTGCCGCAGGATGTCCCAAGAAAATCCTTGACCATGAAGTATTCCAAATATATAATTTGGCAGCGAAAGGCGGCCCAGAGGCTGCGAAGGGGGATCCCTTCAATTCTTCGAGCCAAATGCAGGCGGCAGGCAGGGAAAATGAAGGCCCAGGAGCAGGTGACCCTCCACAGACCTCTTATCAGCCTCCACAGCAATCTGCATTCAGTCATGCCGCCCACAGAAAACTATGTCATCAACAAATGAATTCAGGATTGTTTGTACAGACAAGAGTTCAACAAAAAAGACCAGGGGATTATAGCTTTCTATGACATCACAACTATGCCAGTCTTCTGAAGTCTTAATCCTCGCCATCTCTTACCCTCATATATACACATTCTCCTGTTTTTAGCTGTCTTTCTCTCCCACACACACATATATGCTCAAATAAAAAATAGGTAAATACGAAAAACAAAAAAAAAAGTGAAGAAAAGAAGATGAAAGAGGTTTACGGCTTGGCAAGCAACAAGAGGACACATAGCAGAATGGTTTTATTGGGGAGGAAAACAAAATGTGAAAAGCAAGTATAAAAGACTTCCATTACAAGCCAGCTTTCAGAGAAAAAAGGGCACCTTTTTGTTCCATATTAGATTGCACCTGTTACTATAAAGAAGTATATCCACACTGTAAGGAATTATTTTATTCAATTAGATTCCTGTTCCAGCACCTTTTAATAAGAAACAAAAATGCAGAAAGAGCCTGCAATTGCACATTGCTATGGATTTTGTTTTAAAGTAAATACAAATTGCACTTTTTTTCTTTCTTTTTTTCAAATAATGAACATGTAGCTCAAAAATGTCCCGGTGCTACCTTTGGGAAAGGACTCGAAGTTTTAAAAGTTTAAAAAAGATGCAGATTTTTTTTTTCTTTGAAAAATGATTAAACTTTCTGTTTTAGGAAAAAAGTGTGACTTTGGGGAAAAAAATAATTGCTTGCATTTGGAAAACCTGGATTTTGTTGGATACAGAGTGGTATCCCACAATGCACCTGTGTCATGGAAGGTGGATACATTAGGGCATCTGTACTGTTTGAAGTCATGCTGTAGTGCTCACAAGGGGGAAACAGCGTGGGGATGAGCAGAGAGGTAATGTCATACCTCTGCAAAACCAACAAAAGGCCCCTTTGCTGTAAAAATGAAACATCATCTTATTCTGACAGAACTTCAGTCAGTTACAGAGAAAGTGTGACATGTTTCTGTTTTTCTTTTCATTCTTTGCTGAAAGCAAAAAGCAAAAAAAAAAAAAAAGATAAAAAAGGTCTTATTCTTGTATCATGACATTCCACATCACAAAATAGAAATGTTAATTTTTAAGATATTTTACTGTTGTCATCAATATTTTACATTTCTAAAAAAGGCACAGAGAAAAACATTAGTAGTAGGAACTAACATTTTGTTTTATATTGTTTATCAGTAGTATTTACATGCTTTTGCTTGACAACAAATACTTGAATGTGTGATTAGTTTCCAGGGACACCATGTTTCAATGTCTTGAGCTGTGTCTTGGAAAATGAGTTGCCAAGCCTTTTTAACACAGACAATGATGGCACTGTATAAATACATTATTTATTTTGTGAAAATAAGTACAATATTCATATAGAATTCATTTTCATATATGTCAAGTATATGAAAATTGTTCTCAAATACACTTAGCACTGAAGCACATCTGACAGGCTTGTTTTTTTTTTTTACTTTTTTTTTAATCTGTGATGCATTTTGTAGATGCTTTGTACCAAAAAAAAACTCTTTATTCTCCTTATGCCAAGTTGTATTGATATTTTTTGTCATTTGTATGTTTGATTTGCCTAGAATGCCAATTAATGTCTAGCATGGCCATTTCACCACAATAATGATACCATAGGAAAAACAGCAGTATTCAAGAATGTCTTGAAATGTATGTCAAAATATTATGTCAGTTATTTCCTGTGCATTATTATGTTATCAACTTTATTATACATTTTTTGTAGAATGTGTGTATTATTTGCACTTGGCCTTTTGTCGTATTGTGGGTTTATGTTCTTGGTCAGGTGACCGATTTGTAGTCACAACTGTTCCTTGAACTTGATGATATCGAGCTGGGTGAGGCACAGAGTGTGATATCAAGCTGGATGAGTTAGAGAGTATGATATCAAGCTGGGTGAGTTAGAGAGTATGATATCAAGCTGGGTGAGTTAGAGAGTGTGATATAGAGCTGGATGAGTTAGAGAGTGTGATATCGAGCTGGGTGAGATAGAGATTGTGATATAGAGCTGGGTGAGTTAGAGAGTGTGATATACAGCTGGGGAGAGAGCAGAGAGTGTTCTTTTTTGTTGTTTTGTTCTCCTGATATTCTGAATGACTGGTTCCTACGGGTCAGGTGAATACAGTGCTCTGTATATGTGCAAAACAAGAGGACATGACGGTCACACATCACACCAGGTCACATTAACAGTCTCAGCCATCCCTCCAAATGCAATGCCAGCAGTAGTCAATACTACTAGTGTTCCATCCACCCTCATCGTATATTAGTAAAAAAGTTCCTATGTTGAACATAAGTGTGAGAACTCAGGAAATCATGCACACATGGAAACACACACACATATATTTAGAGCGATCTAGATCAAGGGTGGTGTACAGACTACTTTAAAAGGACGACAATAGTTTAAAAACTACCTGATAAGTCTAACAGAATGTATTTTTGCTTGCTCTGTGAAGTCGACTTTTACCAGTCCCACTGGCAAAGGTAAGGCTGAAGGTAAAGAAGAAACATTCTTGCTACTTCCTCTCCAGCCTTGGCTAGGCAGAGGCGGAGCTCTGTCGGTGTGAACCAGCGACCTGACCCTGTCGAGCAAAGTGTATGTCCAAGGGATTCTGCTTAGTCACGGGATGTAGGTGTCTTTCTGAACAATTAATGGTCTTGAGATATATATATATATATATATATATATATATATATATATATATATATATATATATATATATAATATGCTTGTTTGAGTCATGTTACAAACCAGTGCAATTATGGTTGATATTTTTTATTTTGAGTTTCTAGAATTGTTTTTCCAATGACTTTACAATATGGTTTGCTGAATAGTGTCTGTTTCCTCCTAAGACTACAATCATACGTGTTACTTGTCTTTTGAAAGACATAGTTGAAGAGAACCACTTTTAGGAAACTAAGTATGTGACATTTATTTGCCAATGAGAATGTTTTAGGAGCTCCCTGAGCCCATGTGTATTTCACTTCCGCACGTTAGAACATCTTAAAATGCACTATCCATCTACTCTGGTTTAATAAAACAATTTATCATCTGACAGCAGCACTGGTGTCTCTTTTGGTTTCGGTTATGTCTGTTATGCGTTGTTAGAATTCTTTTCTAGTTTCTAGTAGGGCCAGCGGTGCAGAAAGGGGATGCATACCCTGGAAGATTGAGGAGGCCCAGCACTTTACACAGGCCCCTGAATACATACAATTATGGGGGCAGAATTTCCAGATATGCCCCCGAGTAGGGATATCTGCTGCACCAAGGGAAGATGGAGAAAGACATCCTCACTACCATGGATGGGTGGATGAATGGATGATGCATCATGGCCTAAGCCACCAAATGGAAGAAAAAAAGAAAGGAAAACACATTTTCTTGGTCTTGCAAACAAAATTAATGCATTGAAAGGAAGGTAGAACTTCCTTATCTAAACATCATAATGATTAACACAGTGTAAATACAATGAAATACTGTAGTTCATCTTCCAAATCTGTCTGTCTTCCAAGATTTTCCCTGTTTCCCAAGTTACTGGTGTGGAACAGCTGACACCAAAGGGTTCTCCCAGAGTGCCAAACTGAAAGAACATGACACTGCGACAATGTGCTGCACACACACCTGATGAGAAGCGGCAATCACTCAGCAGAGGCATCTTGCAATAGATCATTTACCGAAGGCAAACTGCAGACACTTTACTGGTTTATTTATAGATCACACAGAAATTCATTTGGAGTTGTCAGAGGACATATCGACAGGGGAAAAATCATCATTTGCAATGAGAGTGACATGTGACAACACTGGACGCCTTCAGTTCATGTGTAAGCCAAAACTTAATAGTAACACAATGCTGAAAAGACAGCCTGCCAAACGCCATCTTACTTATTTAATTAACTGCAGTATTTTGAATATAATCGAATTCTGAATATTTAATTACCAGTATGAATATTAAAGCTTAGCAACAGATTTCCAAGTTACATTACATTGCTCAAATAAATATTTACAAGGCTGATATACAATCTTTAACACTGCGTTATTAGGAAATCATTAACTACTTCTTAAACTATAAAATATTCAATAGAATACTGCCATATATCTGTAAAATATTTTTGACATATTATGTAAAACTGAACAGAAAATGACTTTAAAAATGTTATCAGGATTGATGTATGACTCATAATATCAACAAGTAACATATTTGTTTAACCTGGAACAGGTTGAGTTGATTTGGGAGAGCTGGCATAATATTCATTGCACATTGGTGAAGAAAAAAAAAGATTGGTAGTCATTATGGAAGTTAAGGTGCAAAATGAAATCTCCTTAAAAGTAAAGTCATTTTAATGTGTTTACTGTTGATTGTTTAAAAATACAAAACAACTAAAACAACTGATAGCTTATTATAAAATGTAAACTTGTATTTCTGTTATTCTCTGTATAAAAACATATTCCTATATTGTGTTATTTACATTTAAAGAGCTTCCCAGTACTCTGAGCCAGCGACAGAAATGCTCTCTAGGAAATAAATAGTATTAAACTGAAAAATATCAACTATGGTCCACAAAGCAGGATATGACAATTAAGCATTTTTTGGCATAAATTTCCATATACGCAAGATTCTGTGAAAGTGCAGGAGTCTGCGAAATTCCCCTTTAAATTTGTTGACTAAAAGGAAAAATTGCTACAAAAATATGACTTCAATTATTGAATGGGAGGGAGAATACATTTTTTTCTGCTCTCACATTCTTTTCATCGCAGTCAGATTTTTATCACAATCAATTTTTTTTTAAAGAGGATAGCAACAACCAGACTGGACTACAGACTGGAGCCTGCACCCGTTTTTCATTTTTAAAAACTCTTAAATCATTTAAAAAAAAAAAAAAAAAAAAAAAAAGGCAAGCCAAAATGATATCATCAAATTTTTAAAAACATTACAAATCCTGTTGCAAAGAAATAGCATGAACCAGACAATGCATAGAACAATCATTAGACGTAGATAAGCATATTAAGATTCCTCAACTTTGAAGAGATTGTAACTGTGCCACATGGCTTTTCCAGATTGCTGTGGTCTGAGAATCAGCCAAGCTGTTGATTCCTCCTTTAGTTCCTAGCCAAAGGCTGCCAATTTTATGTTAATGCTTTAGTAAGGCATGAGAGCCACTTCGGCCAGGAGCCAACAATGGTGTTGACACCTAGTGGTTAATGATGTGTCCCACAGTTCAGCATGCTCTCTAAAAACTGTGTTATAAGTGCGTCTAAAACTCCAGTAAGCCTCAGCAGGTTAGGAAGAGTGTTCCCATCCAATCATAGTGTTTTACAACTTCCAAATAAAACCAATTACCAGTCATTAGAACCATTTAAGTGTTTTTGGTCACATCCCAAACAGTTTGTGCAACAGTGATCTCAACCAGTGTCCTTCCAAACTGCACTGCCAAATAATTTTAGTAATCATAAAGCAGGGAATATCTGATAGATGATAAATGTATAAGTTTATCCACTATACATATTGCTAATGGTTATTCTATGTTTTTAGGATAATGTGAATGTGCATTTCAGCTTTGTCCTTTGCCCACTCGTATGTCACAGACATCTGTTTCCTTCCAATGGGTGATAAAAAGCAGTGATGGAATGCGGATGGTGTGGGTGAGAATGGTATGTGTGAGAGGATAAAGGATATTATTCTGAGGCACATCTATCTTACTGCTACAGCAAAGTCTTTGAGAATCAAAAATGACATTTCGTATCAACTTTCCAGAATTTCAAAATGTTTTTGATAATTGCAAAACAGTAAAAACCTTTTGCAGTTTTGCATATATAAACAACATAATACGTGTGTGTGTGCATGTGTGTGCATAAGCGTATCCATGTGTGTGTGTGTGTGTGTGTGTGGGTCAGATATACATTATATTGTGGGGACCAAACGGCCCCACAATGTGACAAGAACCTGTTATTTTGACGAAGTGGGGACCATTTCTTCTGTTCCCACAAGGGAAAATCAAACTTGATAAAAATCTGTGACATACATTACATTACATTACATTACATTAAGCCCTTTGCTCCTCTTGGGTGCATTGGCCGTTGGCGAATATCCTCCACTTCACTCTATCCATGGCTTTTCGCTCGAGTTCTCCCCAGTTGAGCCCACTCTCGGACGTTTCTGCCTCTACACTTCTTCTCCAACTGTTCCTGGGACAGCCTCCTTTCCTTTTCCCTTGGGGGTTCCATTTCAGGGCTTGACGGGTAATATTTGTGGCAGGTTTTCTGAGGGTGTGACCGATCCAGCTCCATTTTCTCCTCCGGATTTGTAAATAAATGGGGTCTTGACTTGTTCTTTTCCACAGGTCCACATTGTTCACCTTGTCTTTCCACCAAATGTGTAGTATCCTTCTTAGGCATGTGTTGATGAATGTTTGCAGCCTGTGTGTTGTGTGTTTTGTTGTTCTCCATGTTTCAGATCCATACAACATCACCTGTTTCACGTTGGAGTTAAAGATGCGTCTCTTAGCGTTGGCGGAGATGTTTTTTGAGCTCCAGATCTTTCTGAGCATGTTAAACACCACTCTAGTCTTGTTGATTTTGCTTCTGCTGTCTGCATCCATCACACTGCCTAGGTAGCTAAAAGCTCCTACCTCCACTAGGGCAGTGTTCTTCATGAAAATGAGGTTGCTGGTTTTGGAGTGGATCTTGATCACTTGTGTTTTTGTTGTATTGGGAGTGAGACCAAGTTTTATTGCATTTTGTGTAAGTCTGTCTGTCTTCTCTTGCATTTGTGTCTGTGTGTGTAAAAGGAAAACTATATCATCCACAAATTCCAGATCATCCAGCTGCTCCCACATTGTCCACTGAATTCCATTTCTCTTCCCCTCCATTGTTTCCCACATGACCCAGTCAATTTTGAAGAGGAAGAGGAATGGTGAGAGAAGACATCCCTGTGACTGTCGTCAAAAAAACTAAAAATGCCAAAAGACATGTATTTTGCTTGGTTACTTATGCTTAAGGTGAGGGCTGGTAGGGGTTAAGTCTGTCAGTGCTGGGATTAGGGTTTTGCCCATAGAAATGAATGGATGGTCCCAAGAAACAATGAATACAGGTCTGTGTGTGTGTCTGTTTGTATGTGGATTAGGTTTATATTACATTGTGGAGGCCAAATGTTGTGGGGACCATTTTAAGGTCTTCACAAAGATCTGTGAATGCAATCAAACCACTAAAAGTGCCAAAGTTTCATATTTAGTTTGGTTACTTATGGTTAAGGTTAGGGCTGGGTAGGGGTTAAGGTTGTCATGCTAGGATTTGCGTTTTCCCCTTAGAAATGAATGGAGAGTCCCCACAAAGATATAATTTATATATAACCTGTGTGTGTGTGTGTGTGTGTGGAATTTGCATGTTCTCATTTCCCATAGTGTCAAGTGTCTGCCATAGCTCTGCGTGTGGAGTTGTGTGGAGCATGTTCTTCCCATGTCATTGTGGGGTTTCCTCCGGGTACTCTGGTCTTCCCCCACCATCCAAAAACAGGCTAAGGTTAATGGGAATTACCACATGTTTGTATATGGTGTCTGTGTACCCTGTGATGGGGGGGCACCTTGCCCTGGTTTCTTCCCTGCCTTGCACCTGTAGGGTCCAGATCCCCGGCAACCATGAATAGGACAGAGTGGGTACAGAAGATGGGTAGGTAATCTATTGATTGACGTGATGAGGGGGGGTAGTGTCCAGCCACCATTTTCCATGAATAGCATCAGGATTGTGGGTGTTCTGCAGGACAGGTGCCAAACTCTATCAAAAGTTTTGAATTTAACATTGTTGAGAAAACTTTATGGCTAACATTGTCCCAGACATGTACAACAGAAAATGAAGGACTTTTCATCTGCGGGGTCTGCAGACACAATTCCTTTGCTAGCTTGATGACAGCTCTGAGAAATGGAGGACTTGATTCCAGCTCTTGATTAGAAGCTCTACCCAAACATCTGCTTTCAAGAAACTCAGATAATTCAAACCACAAACAGCACATTATACCAAAGCATATTTCAAATGGTACTCTGCTGACAGTAATTTCATGTGCAGGTCTTAGCGGTTTAACATTATTCTTTTGATATGTTTTTGATTGTTTTCTATTTCTTTGATATCGGGACATTCTGAATAATTATGCTGTTTAATGATTGCGACATAATATACAATTGAAAAGTGGCTTAGATCATGTGCTTTTCCTGTTTTGTGTCAGGGTCAGCACCTGCCTGACCCCGCCCTCTGTCCTTTTCCTGATTGGCCAGCAGTCATTGCTGGCCATTCTGCCTTTTCCCTGCTCTCTGTCTCTTGCTTTTCAACCCTAGTGTGTTTCCCCTATTCCTTAGACTGCTGTGTAGCTTAATGGGTTGAGCGTGTGGTTTGAAGCCTGAGAATCCTCTAGTTGTGGGTTCTAGGGCAGCATTACCTGTTCTGTTTGTTTTCTCTCTAGTGTTTGTTAGTAGTTATCATTGCTTCCCTGATTTGAGTTAGGGTGCTTCTATTCTGTTTTATTATGTTCTGCTTGTACTTCAGTCCTTGTCCTGGTCTTGGTGTTTGTTAAAGTTCCCTTGTCCAGTGCTCATTTATTGTAGTTCATTCCAACTGTTGCCTGTTGTCCAGCATTGTTAGATTGGTTGTTCTTGATTATTCACACCTGCCCTATGTTAGTCCTCAGTATCAGTGTATTTAAGTGTCTGCCTGCTTTCTGAGTTCTGTTCTCTGTATTACCTGTTTCCCATTGTAGGTCATTTGTGGTTCTGTTAGTTATTTTCCCCTGTTTAGTTGTGACCACTCAGGGTCCTTTTGTTTTGCATTTTACCCCCTGTGTGTACCCCAGGCTGTTTTCTTTAATAAACACCCTTTTGTCTTGGAGCTGCTAGTGGATCATCACTTCATTCTGCCTGCACCACGACACGCCGCCATAACATTTTTGTTTTTTTTTTTCCAGAATCAGATCCCCTACAGACCAGTTACTAAGGGAGACTGCGATTTACTGAAAGTGAGCTGACTCTTTCGGCCTAGCTTCACGCGCGTGTACAAAAGTGACATCAAAAATGTACAGCTCATTGGCCAAATGTACTTTTACTCTAGCCCGTATTTGGTTCCCCCTACAGCCCTGCCATTATGCTGTGTTTTAAGAAGTGAGATTTGTACAGCTTAAGAGCAAACTATACAAAACCATGCTGAGTAATAAGAAATAATGAGAAATACACATTAGTACAGAAATGCACAGATGCTAGTTAAGTCCCAAATAGGAAAGCCTTGCTGTGCACTTCAGAGCACAGAATCTGAAGCAGACCTAGTAAATCTGCAGTATTTTGCTGGCAGGCTTTGAAGATCTATCACTCCTAAAGTATGTTTCCTGTCATTTGTTTTTTAACCAGCACAAAAACATGCAGCTGAACACAGAACGAAAACAATGTCCAACCCGAAGAGAGCAGGCTGGTTTCTATGTTTGTATGTTTTTAAGGGTTTTATTTATAAAGAGTTAACTGCCCACTTCCCCTGCATGACCGAGAAACACTCATAAAACATTCCATGTCAGTTTTTTAAAGCCCAGGATAAGTGCATTTGTTCAGTTTCTAAAATCAAAGTATGCCTGGTAAGTGGCCAGTTTTGAATTCTTGAAGTCAAATGCAACTTGTCAGGGTTAACACTGAAACCACTGTTAAAACAGCACGCTGCCACAATACTACGGCAGCTGCGGGAAATGACTAAGGGGGTCTAACCAATAAATTACATATCAGTGGAGACATGTGCAGGATTTTTTTTTACTTTGAGTTCTGGACAAAAGGTTTACTCAAAGCATGTGTCACAGAAACTCCCATATGTTACAGGGTTAACACTGAGTGAACAAACAAATAAGATTAATTAAATCAAATTAGATGTTGCAAGTTGAGAAATAGATCAAGGTGATTCCAGCAGACCTTGAGACGGAGATCCAGAAAATGAAGAATCAGCAGCCAGACAAATGTTTACCAGTTGCCTGCTCATGAGGAATGTAATCCCAGAGTTTGGGGCTTCCACCAGGAAGAGCAAGTGTTCTTCATTTGCCGCATTCATCCTTGTTGTGGCTGCTTGTGGGTTTAAACTGGGACGCTGCTCACTCCAATGCTCCGCAGTTTGTTTTCATTGCTCAAGAGAGCAGAATGTTTGTGATGTTTTGCCCAGCTCATTCCCATCTGTCTCTCAAAGGGATATGCATGAACAATGTGGACTTCAGCACTCCTCCAGTTCAAGAAGCAGGCTGACTGCCTATGTTTCCTTGATAATAGCGATGGTATGTCCAGTTCAGAGTGGCCCGTTTGCCTGGGGTTGTGTCTGAAAATACGCCAAATGTTAGAAAACCAGATGGTTTTAGTGTATTTCATGATTATTATAATTTCCACATAAGCTTCCCATTCAACATTTTTTATTAGAATATAAACATACTCCTTCATGAAGCCGGGCTGATGTACACAGTCACATAAAGACAGAGAATTGCCTGTAACTGACTCTGAACATGCTAACTTCTGTGTCCGCTGGAAGGTTTTCTGTGGACCGGGAAGAGCGATACTGGTTAGCAGGCAATGCCAGCAGAGTTAATGGTATATGATACTGTTTCCCTGGCTTAACAGATGCAGGCTCATTTAACAACTACTGTAAGGGTCAACTAAGACCAGATATGAAAGATGTTATCGACCCTCGATGGAGAGCATTGCAGGTCACTGTTTTAGGAGACATCCTGTACATTAGCCGTAAACTGAACTTGAAATTTCAAAAACTGAAAACTAATTGGAAAGCTTGACCAAAGCAGAACAAAGTGCTTGTCACATGGGTTTATTTACATATTACATATTCTCAGATGTATGTTAAGCAGAAACATGTTAAATGTAGCTGTGAATCTGCACTGTGTGTAGATGCAAATAGCTAATTTTAGTAAACTGAAAGGATTACATGTATGGAAAAAAAATCTTTCTTGGAATCTGGTCAGTTCTACACAATATTAAATTAGTCGCACCCCCTTTAGCACACTACAGATTTTTAAAAAATCTTTTTTAAAATTAATTTTTTAAAATTCCACCAGCAGTAACTCCCTTAACGTCTGTAAGTCTTGTAATCCTATTAGCTTTAGGACCTGTGGCTCACTCATATGGACGCATATAGATCTACATGGCAACCTTTAAATGAAGGTAATCCAGTTGCCACGGTCCCCCTCCCTATTCACAAAAAGACAACAGACATTTCTTTCAGCAGTTGCCCATTGCTTTTGTGCTGTCCATGGTCCTGAATAATGTTTGTATGCTGCATAGCATTCCTGCCACACAATAATCCCTTGTGTTTTACAGCTATTGGACACTCATTCTTAATTTGATACTGCAATATACATAACAGGGCACCTATATGTGTTAATTCCACATGAGCTACATTCGCTATATCGCTGGATGGCTTCACATTCTAATGAAAAAAAAAAAAACAAATTTGTAAAAAGAAATAGAACCAATAAGCATAAAGCCTTGAAGATGGCATAATTGTAAATCCAAATCTTCCCCTTCTTATTTGTCTTGAAGGACATTTCTACATCACCTCATGTGGAAGTTGGTGACTGGAAAGGAAAGGATATAGAAGCCAAAGGCTATTTCCAAGGACAACTTAAAACAACAGACTCAAACCAGTGGTGGAATTTGTGTTTTTGCCATCGTTTTGAAGAAAGTGATAAGTATGCAATATGCTACATATAGCAATGGTTTGGTTCTGAGAAAATAATTAGGAAAACATGCAAGAAAATCTTAAGCATTCCTCCAACAAGCTGCATTTATAGAAGCAGTTATGCATTTGTAACGCTGAATGGGTGTCGTGTAATTGTGTAATGCAGTTTTTGTGAAATTCAAGCTACGAAAATCTAAGTCGATTTCTAGAGCCTAGCCACAGAAAATAAAAACGAGTTTTAGGTCTCTTGCAGCTAGCAGTTGTGCAGTGAAATTTAATTCACTTTAAGTCACTTATTTTGCCAGACAGGTAGTGAAATGTGCTATACTATATCTAACCTATAATAGCAAGTCTAGCTGACTCTGCAGGTCAGGTGGCAGATATAATGGGAGGAATATGCAAATTTAAAAAGATTTGGGTACTTCATTATAGAGAACCATGCAAAAAGGAACCAGCGAAATCTACCCACAGCAGACTTCCCTGAGCAGGAGATACGGTTTTTATGAAACAAAATGATCGCATTTCCATGTTCAAAACAAATATTAAATCTAATTTTAAGTACAATTTTATTGTTCAAAATTTTATCAAAAATTTCTTTTTTAACCTTCGTTGTTATAGAAGCATCAGTAAAATAACATTTTCAAATACAGGGATTGTTTTCTCCCGGTTATTAGATAGGACTGCAAGGCACCATTCTGTCACTTATCTGTCGCTTTTCTATTTCATTCACATGTGAATTTGCCTTTGCTGTCTTAGCTAGACACCTAGCTGCACTGCTGCTCATGAATTTAATGTTCCGACACTCTCTCTCTGTCTCACACAGATGGCCAGACCCTTCCTCAAACACTCCAGCTAAATAGTAACTGCTCTAACCTCATTCCCCAACCCAGGACACAGATAAGGAGCAGACTGTCTGGGCAGCAGTCAATGTTTAGTGTAATAACGAAGAAATCATTTAGCGATTTGTTATAACCTTAGTTAACCTAATATGCTAATACGATAATTATCAATAATACATATTTTTCTAGTGTCCTCTGTACATATTTCAAAAGAATAGGGGTCATACTCCATTGTCCTGGCTAAAATTGCCCACTGTGCCTTTTAAAACCTGGACATCTAACCATCCCCCATATCTAACTGGTAAATTCTCCCCTGCCCCTTCACCACCTTAGCTACTGTGTGGTGAGCATACTGGTGCAGAATGTCTGCTACATAGTGGGGATGGTGCTTAAAGTTGCTCCCCATTGGTTCTGTAAAGTGCTCTGGTTATATTGCAAAATGCTGTATAAATGTAATATTCATTCATTGATTCATTCATTCAATCAGTCAGTCAGTCAGTCATTCACGAGTTACAAGGAATCCATTAAATTTTGTCATTGGCCAATACTGTCTGGTGACATGGATTTCTTTGGAAATATCTAAGGGGACACATCTTTTTAAAAATATAAAATAGAAGTGTGAATACATAGTAGTATGAGAAGAGCCACTTGGGATTTTTTTGGTGTTATGGTATTAAAATACAGCCATCTGCAGCTGCAGGACTTGAAGAATGTGCATATGTGTGCCTGTGGACGCTCTTCTCAGTGTGTCCCTGGCGGCCCAGCAAACTATGGGCAAGCAACCAAACCTTTATCAAGGATTTCGGTGTTTTGCACTGCAGTATTTCCCCCAAACAGAGATGAAAAATCCAACATCTGGTGGAAATATGCTTTTTAATGAAGAAAGTTTTGTTCCTGATAAAAGCATTTCCTGTCGATTGATGAAGAAAATATTTAGAAGCCTTCCTATTTCTGACCAAAATAATATATGATATTTATGAGGTCCACAAGAACATGCAGCAGTGTTACATGCATACATACAATATATCTGTTACTTATTACAATATATTGTTTTTTTAGCCTCAGGCATATTAATACATATAGGAATGCTCTTTATTTTATTATGAACAGTTTGCCCTTTCTCATTCTTTATTTGATCCATTTTTATTGGTATTACTGCTTTTTATCTTTTCAGTAGCAATATCACTCTAACATTTCCCTTATATAACAACATAGGATAGTTATACTGTATCATCTTTCTTGTGAATGGTTGTTACCCTGCCAATACGAATACATGGAGGCTATTAAACTATTTGTTGTCTCAAAGTAAAATGTTATGAAAAAAATACTTGTTACATAGTTCTTCTTGATTCAAAAATTTTTATTGAAACATAATCGTATTTGAATAGTATTTTCACATATACGTGCTATTTTCACAATCCAGAATTAAATGCTCAATATCAAATAATCTGAAATTCTCCAAAAATTTAGTTTGACCAATGACCAGTTGACAAAGAATGTGTGGTACTGTGAAGCTGCATTATAGGAGTCACTGGTGCCAGTTGCAGAATGACGTATGACCGTGGAGCCAAAACACTGAGTTCAGGCATAGTACAGACAGATGGATATTTTGCTATGCAACCACATTTGGCCAACGTAACATAAATGAAGCCAAACTATAAACAAGCATCAATGTTTTCCATTCTGAAAAGTGAAAAGTGATGTTATTTTTCTAAAGCTCATTGGAATTGAAGACAGATGGGTTGAGGTCAGATCTAAGGAAAACTACATCGCTGAAAGGCAAAAGCCTAGACAGCCTAAAAAAAACATGAGAATTAGTTATTAGATGGTTTAGGCATTTTCACTGGTTTGTCATACAGAAACATATTAAGAAGCACATGTAGGTTCTCTTACTTTGTTGTGAAAAAGTCAAACTGTGTTGAACTTTATGACTTTCTGCTTTTACAATTTACTGGAAGGACTATTGGCAACTGGTCCAAAAATTATGCTAAAAAAACTGTAAAATTCAGACCTCATTCATTGTAAAATTCATTTAGACCTCAGAAATTACCACTGATTTTTATTTTCTTTTGACAAGGCACAGCATCTGGTATATGCTAGCTATAAGCATTAAACAGCATGAAACTGATAGAGATGTGGTTGTTGTTGGGACAGGAAGATGCACTGTAACAATAATCCTTCAAACAAGACATCAAAGCACAACTTTAATTAATAAAATCAACATTATGATTTATCTGGATGAGTGCTGTGCACATAGTAACTGCGGCACTTGAAACATGGCTTCTTCATTACATATTGCTGCAAAGACTTCAAACATGATTTCACAAGATTATATGACACATCATATGACACAAAATGTAGCGACTGGGCTGAAGTTGAATTTTTGCTATGGTTTTGTCATGGTAGATGCATTAGTTGTTACGAACACATTTTGATATGAATCTACAAAGACAATGACTTGTGGATGTTTTTTTCCCCATGAAAGGACATTTGTCACCAGACAAAAGTGAGTCACTGAACGATGCACCCATGATATATGACCACAGCCAGACCACAGAAGTTTGTTCTCTGATGTGTGACTCCAGCTCTCAAGTCTAGGGAGCCTAATTAATGGAAGAAAAATAACATTTACATTGTTTTCAAATAGCAGCTAGTAGCATAATTGCTAAAGACATGTTGTTTTGCAACAAAGTTTACTGCTTCTGCCCCGGGAGGGGGCTGTGAAACAGTATCTTTGAGCAGAGTACTTAATGAGAATTCATCTAGTTAAATATTCAGGTATATAAATGTATAAGAAAATGAGTTATTTGCTTCAGATAAAAACTTCAGCTGAGCAAATGCAAATGTAATTTCAGAAATAGAAACACAACCTTTTTACTATTGTTAGCTATTAGGATAAATTAACAACATTGATACCAGATCACTTTATTAAAACCATAATTTACATTTGGACCTCAAGTACAAATGTATGAGTTTCATTTGAATCACTAGCAATAACGTTATTTTAAAAAGTAGGATACAAAAATAGGTTACAAACCAATTAAACAAGTGAAATGAAAAATAATTAGGACTCATGTAACACCAATGAATGAAAGAGGAGAAATCAACCTCTGAAAAACACACTCATGGCTGTTTTCATTCACATTTTAAAAAATTACTTAGCAAATATGCATCCAAAGCAACCTAGTTTTAAACATTGCAAAAGGAAAAAATATAGGTGAAGTATTGGCACATTGCACTTATCTCAAACGCGAAATTGCTAATTATTAAACAATCACAGTTGTTAGTGAGGAGGTAAAGGGCAGATAATCTCTGTTAAAATAAACCAAACTAACTACACAGATGGGAAGATGAATATTAAAGAATAAAGGTAGAGGGAAGTAGTTGGATCCCTTAGCATACTTTGCACACAATGCAGGTCACCAGAAAACCACAGTGAAAGAAGGCCTGCAAGTCTAGGGGAGGAAATTTCAGGGCTGTCTAATTTCAGACATTTCAGGGCTGTCTAATTGAAAACACACTCTCAGTCAGGATTTAAGGTACCATAGGAGAGAAAAATACACCATGAACTGATGTTTGCATTGTCAAAGAAACAAAACTATACTTTGTGTGACATGTTTTTATTGTTTTTCATCATAAAAAGAAGTTATTGTGTAACAGAAGGGAAATTGAGTAGAGTGAAATCTACAGTATAATGACTCTGGTCGTCTCCTCAACAGATTCCGCCCAGAATCCTTCTAGTGGCATGTTTTCTGTTCATCTAAGTTTAGGTCAAATGTCATTTAAACCTTTTAGCATTTATGTCCAAAAAGACTAAAACAATTTGCAAATTTATGAACCACAGTAAATCATGTGAAGTTAAGTGGCTTTTATTGTTGTTTCAACCATATTCAGTAACACAGTACATAGTGAAACGAGACAGCGTTCCTCCAGGACCATGGTGCTACATATAACCCTACATCAAGTGCAGGTGTGCAAAAAGTGCAGACATTGCAAAAACAGTGCAACACGAGAAGAAATAGAAGAAATGATAGTAGGTAAGACAGGCGAAGTGTAAAGTGCAAACCAATTATATAGCAAGACGAGGAACAGCTTAAAATTGGAGACTCAAATTTTTCAAGTATTGACCCTTAATAATAAAAATGCATTATTGAAAATATTACATCACTGACATTGGCGATGTGCCAGGATGTGGGGGTCAACGGGTCTGCCTGGGGGTTCAGGCTGGGGGCGACCGGACCAGTGGCATGGGATACTGCTTTTGGGGATGGGGAGCATCGAAATGTCAAAAATTAAAGCTAGTTTTAGAAGAACTGAAATCAGTGAGACTTCCTGTTGAAACTAACTCCTTTAAAATTATTTTTTAAAAGTGTTCAAGCAGGAAAAACATTTTTTAACATAAAACATATATTTTACAAATTTTGGAAAGACTGTCATAGTGGCATTAGTTTTTTTATTTTATTTTTTGAAAATGCATTCATATTTAATATTGTTTTTCTAGCAATCTGATTAGCTGGATCCCCTTAACACATTTACATAATGTTGTTTAACAATAAACTGACGCTGTTATTAAAGGCTGATGTGTTAATATTGGGGCAGTTTAAGTCATGAGCCAGCTGTTGACACTGAACATCAGAGGGCGGAGCTCTTCTTCACTGGATGCCAGCACTGGGGATTTCATACTGACTGGCACCCTGGTATTTCTCTGGCAAACGCTGCCGCACTTTCACTACGCATTCGTTTGCAATGCGTCAGGTTTTAGGACCTAGATAGCTCATCTCCCCCTCCTAAATGGAGCAGCATTGTAAGGGTGGGCTAATTGTCTTGGTATACGCTCAAGCTTGGGTATGAAAGAAATGGACAAAAGTTCACTAGGGGTCAGTCTGGCCTGGTTTGTTGAAAGGAGTTTCCATTTTAATGAGGATTTACCAAATTGGCCATTGACTGATAACTATAGACGTTGGCAGTATCTGCATTGTTCTAATGTAAACCATTCGTCTCACCCTGACAAGTCTCAGCACAAAAGAGTTTAATGTTAACTGTACATACTTTTGAACTGTATATACCGATGAATCCCTGAACTCAATACTCTATGATTTTGGGTCACAAAACAGTCTTTTTTTTGTTTCTTAATGGAAACCACACAAAGCCTGCATAGTACATATTTTACTGAGAGCGCATTGATTTACATGGCTGCATGTTTGATTCAGCTTCCAGGGTGGATTTTTTCAAACAAAACCTCTGTCTCGGAGCAGATCTCAGACATCCAACCCGCTTGAGCTGAACAAGAATAGCAGAAGCATTTTTAAAAATGAGCTAACGATACAGACCTATTTCTAGGTGCTTGCAGAGAATAATGCTTTATGGAGCATTCATCTACCTATTTATCCTAACTGCTTATTCACCGCAGGATTACAGCAAGTTTGGAGTCCAGCCGAGAACATGAATCTGGGTGCGACTTGGACAGGATGCTGTCCAATCACGGGCACTCGGACCCACAAAGTGAGGGCAATTTAGGAAGCAATTCAAGTAAACTGCAACTGTAGGGTAGATACCTGCATGAGGACAAGCCAATTGTGCAGAATATGTACATACAGAGAGCCAAGGAAAGGACTCTAACTCTGGAGATGTGAAGACACAGTATAGGGTAATAATCTAACCATTGTCAAGCCCACTATCGATCACATATTTCCAAACGCATAACTAAGTTCTGTAACAGTTCAGTCATTCTTGAATAGTGAGTAGCAACAAATGTCAACCTTTTTACTTAAAGTAAACTTTTAAGAGTAGAAGATTAGAATGGTTGAGATGATACAGAAAAAAGACGAGATGTGCCCTTCATTCAGAATCAATGCTGCATTGAGAGACCTTTTATAAAGGGAATTCCAGGTTAGTTAGAAATGAAAGGAGGTTTTATCAAGGAAGCCTTTGCAGCGAAATCTGGGGCCCATGTGTTTGTCCCAGATGCCTGTTGCAGTTTAAAACAGTTAATTTTCATGACATAAAGTAAATTTGTACTTGAGTGCGAGGTAAGGCCATGGCCTACAGCTACAAAAGGAAACTGAAATCAGGCATGTACGCTTCCAGATTGCTCAGTCTGCTGGAAAGGCAACACTCTGGACTACATATTAACTCTCATTAACTGGATAATTAAATTGAATGATCATTTACAAGATGTTTTTTAAGAGAACAAAGCATTTTTTCCTATGTTACATGAACATTCAAACACCAAGAATGCCTGTTTTAAGGAGAGCTATATCAGTGTGACTATTACTGACCTGTTTGATACCATTCCTACTTTAATATTCCATAATAAAGGGTCTAACCAGGGTATACTTAGGTTAGTTGTTAATAATAGAAACCTCCAAATCAAGTAATAATTCATATGAATTAAAGCATACATAAAAGCAAAAAAAAAAGATGTACTACATGTTTGAATCTCTGCACTTTATGTACCTCACTGACGTTTGCAGGGGAATTTCCCACTGAGATCTAAAATCTTACCTTTCTATTGCTCTAAAAAAAAATTAATTAAAACCAATCATCCCCAACCCAGGGACAAGTTTCTTCCACACCTTTCCTGTCACAGTCATTTGAGAAACACCGACATTTATATTTGAACAACATTTTTGTAATTCTTATCAGCAATTGAAATGTACACTATGTACCAATCAACACAGAATAATATCTAATGTAATTTAACAGTGATATAGTACACATATCACTTTTCTCACATATCATTTAGAATAACACTAAAATGAACTAGTACATTTCTTATACAGGACTTGAGTTCAGGAATACAGTTAGTGAAGATATTCAGTCCGAACTGTTAAAAATCATGAAAATAGTTCTTGGCTTCAAAAATCCAATTTATCATTATTTCTTTCTTTTAAAATTAATATTATAATATATATATGAAAATATCTTTTAGAATCCTTTTTACATATCCATTTTAATTTATATAATGGGCAATTTAAGATGCAGGATATGGACATATTTATAATTTGGGGTCAACCAATTTTTGGTTACATTTTGTAAACTAAATTTTTACATTGTTTTTTTTAATTACCCAATTTAGCTATGTGACATCGCTGACCATAGGTATGCATACCGCGCATCTGGCTAACAGTTGGGACATCAGTTCCTCTTGGGACATCCGCCCGTTTTTTCTGTCTGTTTGTATGACTCTTATGCTGCTTGCATTATCACGAGTTACTAACAACGTACCTTGTAATATGTTAGCCTCATAATACCTTGAGAGGTACAAACAATCAAAGGCATCACCATCTCATTACATGAATTATTAGACAGCAATAAAATGAAAGGCATATGGGATTTTGATGTGAAAAAGACGGGTTAAAAAGCAATTAGTTAAAGCATTTTCTTTTTTAGCACTAATGAATGCTACAGATAATGGGTCAACAATGGCTTTCCTACAGCTTAAAACAAAAACGGTATTATTTACACCCCAGTGCCCCTCTGACCTTATAAACAGGAGCAACAGCCGCATCATAATTTTCTCCATAACACTCTCTGGTGATCTGCATGCCACCAAAACACTGCAAGTTATGAAAACCAATACCTTTTAGGGTATTACATTTGAATGTTTTCTCTTTTTGTTTTTGGTCTGTATATTTATTTTAACACTCGTTTGTCTTGTAATTTTGAAATGCAGTGGCATTGCCGTGCCTCTGCGCAGTGCCGGTCGGCAGGCCCCCTTCACCAGCCCGGCATCACACTATACACACACCCTGCTCTGTCCCCCTGTTTATAACTGACACACGGACAGAAATTTGAGAAACTGGCACCATACAGGCCTATTTGGTGGTGGCAGAGCATCTATTTTTTTGAAGGTTGATGAGCTTTACCCAGGCTCAGTTGTTTTGATGCCCCAACAGCATCAATGAAAGACTCTGGTGGTTGAAAGTAATATGTTTTTGTTCACTGTGTTCCTCTGTTCCGCTGTCGCCTGTGTCAGTTGTAGGAGGGGATGCTGGAGGACAGCCAGCTTGTAATAATCATGGTGACTAAGCTCCAGCTATTTGCATGAGAGAGGGCTTTTTTTTTAAATCCTGTTTATTTAATGGCTGGATCTGGGTGCCAGTTCTCATGTGTTTCCACCTGCTGTGATAATAGAAGTTAATACAGCTGTTTTGTCCAAAACATATCAGTGACATTTGAACACACAACCAAGTCATGCACATTATTATTATTATGCTGATCTATCAAATCCAGAAGGGAAAAAGTGATGGTAAAATAATAAAATAGAATACAATAGAATATTTTTATTGCTATTGCAAAAGTATAACTGTCAGTACACAAGTACAGAGATTCAGTTCGCAGCTTCCACTATTAAATTCATACTATTAAAGACAATAAATTAAAGAAAAATCAAACAAAAATAAGACAAAATACCTCAAAAGTAAGTAAGTAATGAAAAAAAGCATCAGAACCAGCAGAGGACTGAAAAATAGGTTTAATCCGTATGCACCGTAGAAATAGGATATGACAGCATAAAGAGTACTAAGTGTACGGTGGAAGATATGAATGTGATACAGTTCTGAGTTACGCTGCTCTGTATTTAACAAACAGACTGCTTCACATTAGTGGAAATAAAACACTGGGACATTACTGTGAATCCACCATTCAACCTGATGAGGTTCTACATTGATGAAGGAAACAAAACTCCTGACTCTGCTGAAAGACTCCCCTGAGAAGCAGGAAGGAAAATACCGAAGAATAACAAGCTACCAATAACCCTTATTATTACAGTCACAGTCAGTGTTCTTTCAGACATCATGGTCTGTACCAGGATGAAGTCTATGGCAGGTATTTTTTTCATTTTCACTTGGAGAAATTTTCCAGTACAGATAAGTTTCCTCCTGAACATTTACAGTCCTTCGAATCTGTTAATGTTTCTCTTGCTCAGATTTCCTTTTTCCTCCTTTTTATTTCCTGACGTCAGGTTTGGAGGTAAGTACACTGAGAGTCTTCCAGAGACGTCCAACGCACCAGATAAGCTAACCCTGCTAAATCCACTAAGTGACTAATTCTGGCACTGGAAAATATTTTTTTTTCTTTGGAGACAAAGTTCCTGGCTACTTTTGAAATGTCATTTCCAGATTTTATTTCATAAGTGGTAAAAACATGTGAGAATGGAACTTTACTGATTTATCGCAGAGTTTAATGAAGCCATAAATCTTGAAACAAGTAACCCAATATCACCTCAGCCTGATCTGGCTTCCCACAAACAGAATGAAGAAAAATGAATGAAGTGCCTAGTGCAAGTGCCCTAACTGGTATTTACTACAAGGTTCTTACACAGTTATGACACATTACAAAATGTCAAAAACAAGGATACTACACATAATTACAGAAACAGATCACAGCATTTTATATTTTTCATTTTTTTTCAAGTTCAACAGAAATATGAGCTGCCATTATAGATTGCATATATAATGAATTTTCATTGGTTGTAATGTCTTAATAAAAAATAAATGAATATCTGTTTACATTAATAACTCACTGAAGTACAAACTGACAGTTAGAGGTATGGCCATGGGTATAAATTATAGAGGGGTGGGGATGTAACCCCCTCGATAATCAAACCTGACCAATACAACCCTTGACCCAAATAATCACAAAATGGGTGGAGACCTTGGGTATCAGACAAGACCCCATCCTAGATACACAATAGGGCTGTGTATCTGTCCTTATGTAGATTAATAGTGTATTTCATTAAAAGCATATCATGAAGGGCCAAGGGGATGCCCATGTAAGGGGATGCCCATGTAAGGGGATGCCCATGTAAGGGGATGCCCATGTAACAGCTGGCTGCAGCAGATAGACGGCTATTTCCGGAGGATGGGACTGGACCGCGTGTCGGTCTGGGGGTCGCCAACTGGGATGCCGAGGTGTTTTGTCATGTGATGGGTGTGGAAATGTGCTGCATCAGCGCATGCTCCCTAACCTGATCTGACCTGATCTACTGTGGCAGCAGAGTTCATAGTCAAGAATGTTCAAAGTATAACAGAAAGACTCTCACAGATACTTATATCATTCATAAACACAAGAGTCCATTAAGTAAAGCGGAGTTCAGATTTCACTGGTGTTTTGGAACAAGCGCCGCTACACATTCAAGCGTTCATTCCAAAGCCACATAATTGGGTGAGCATTTGACCCATTGAAGCTGCTGCTGAGGCACTAGCAAATCATCCCTTGACATGTATAAATATATACATGTACATATATATTTCACAATAAGATCGGCTGCAGATAATAAACATTATTTAGACAATAATATAGTCTGTCAAGCTCAGTAATCTTTATTTAGTCACAGACTACCAGATTCAAGTTGTGCTGCCGGCGACTCAGGATCAAAGTGTAACTGATTCTTTCAGTTGGGGAAACTTCACCACGATTATGGTTAATTTGAGCGAGAACTGCAAAGAAGCTGAAAATGAAATGTGGTATCCTCAAGAAAAGTTAAAGTTTTATCATGAGTACTGTTACAGGCTGCTAGATTTCTCACAAACTAAATCAGAAATAGCAAAAGTGTGTCATGATAGTCTGTCTATCATCACTTATTAACGTTAGTCTAATATAATGCATTGAATCCATGACCTTTCCAACTAGAAATCTTCAATTCTGAGAGAAGAAAATAAATATGAAAGAGATGAACTTCATAAAATAAGCACTGACTACAGAACTTGAAAATAATGTCAAAAGATAGGAAACCCCTTTGGAAGTGAAATGAGTGCAAGAATGATTTTCAAGGGTTATTATTCTTAACCCGTGTTTTGCTTTTGGGTTTTTTTTTTTTTGCTAAGAAAGGAACCACCTTTGGGTTGCCAAGACTCTAATCAAAACCAGCATCTTGCACTTAACTGAAGCAAGCTGGACCTCCATGCAGTATGAAATTCACTTTAAGTCATGAGTTAACCCCTTACTCCATGAACTCTGTACAGTCAGTAAAAGCATTCATTTTATTCTCTCACAATCCACCATTGGTTTATATTTATTTAATGTCTGAAGTAAATAGGCTCAATTCAGAGGTCACAAGTACAACACGTACATACACAAATCTGTCTTCATTGCTATGATTCAGTGTTGCTATAATACTGTGCCTGGTATTTGGATGTTTTGTTGTAAAAATGTGTAACAGTCTATTCTGGAAGTCGTTTTTGGCAGTTGCAGTTGAAGAATAAAAAATACAAAGACTTTTGGCGGGGAAAGTGAAATGTCTCACACAGCTTCATAACAGTAACTGCTCAGTTTATTAGGTACCCTTACATAGTTCCAGGTAGGACATGCTTTCCTCTCCCAAACCACTTTAACGGTTGACACATTTGGGGATGCCTTTGTGCACACCACTCTGGTACGGAACTGAATTTTTAACCTTTGTGGCTTTTACAAGCCTGGATATTCTCTTCTGACCTCTTCAAAAGTCTGTTTCTTTCAGCAATAGAACTGCTGCTGACTAAACTGGTTTGTATACTGCAATATTTCCTGTAAGCTCTAGGTGCTATAGTACATGAAGATCCCAGCAGGGTGGCTGTTTCTGAGATGCTTCATCAACCACATCTGGCACCAACAGTTACATCGTGTTTAATTACTCAATTACTTTGATCGGGCATCTTAGCTGTTCTTAAAATACAGTAAGTAAAACTCTAAACCCTGTCCGTGCGCTGTTTGGAGAAGCATACTGCGCTAACCAGCAAGTGTACCTAATAAACTGCCCATTGAGAATATACACTATGTATTTAGTGGATATTTTTATAATTTCCTATAATACGCAAATACAGGAAACATATGTAACAACTTAAACCTTCATCCTGCTGTTTTAAGTAATTTTATAATCATTTTAACCTTTACCAGCATTTGTATTCAAAGATGACATATTGTGGACATATGAGACAAACTCACAAAGGGATCAACCACTTTAGCTAAAGATTTGCTGTCAAATTATTGGGTGCAGGTCAAAGGATTTTTGTTGCTCTGTTTTCTGTAGTTTGACTCTGCTTGTGACTCTGCCCCCGCTTCTGAGTAGCAAATACATTACAGAGCCAATGTAGGCTGTCTAATAAGAAAGATCAACAGTCTGCTTTTATCTGAAATTATTACCAATCACAGACAGCATGTAGCTTTGAACTTTCCCCCAAAAAGAGAGATGTGTCCCGATAAGAGGTGTCACCCAGCCACAGTTTTCCTCTGCACTCTTGAACTCCTGTGGAATTAAGTAGAGGCAGCATGCCACCTAGAGCTGAACACATGTCCTGCAGAATGTTAACCACAATCCCAAGTGCCTTCTTGAGGGACACCAGGATGCAGACCAAAGCAATGTTAATTGAAGGATTTGGCCATGACTGTGCCTGTAAATTTGAGAGTTGGGAACTACACAAAAACAAGCTGTGTTATTCCATTGTGTCAATGTCGGTGTACATTTTATATATAATATGAATAACGTGGGGGGTGGGGACAGGAAATATACAGTTTGTCTCAGCAAAAACACTTCCATGCTTCTGTGCAGCTTGGATTTTTGTCCTGTTTACCAAAATGGATCTGACCACATCATATTTTGAAGTAAAGATTAAAATTGCCAAATTCTGATACCTCAGTTAGGCTGCCTGTTTACTGTGTAAAAGACAGGAATATTCTAGATCTTATGTAATTTGAAAATATGATTATTGCGCCCAGTGATGAGTAAAATGTTTTTCTTACACTTCTCTGTTGACTTTGGGAGATTTTTGGTGAAATGGGCAGTCTATCACTGTTTCCCTTTGGTCCCAGATGGTTACTATGTTGACCAGAACCCAAAATGTGTCCAAAAGAGCTATTTAGTTAGTCACCCTAATGAACAATAAAAAGAGATTAATTTTTGAAAAAGGTCAGACTCAAACCCAAGTGAACCATTTAAGCACCATAAATACTGTTCTGCTGGGGGCAGGCTATGTTTCATAATGACTTCATAAATGGCCTTTTGGATCGAAAAATAAAAAGGAATAAAAAAAAAAAAAACAAAACCTTCCTCTAAATGTCACAGTGTGTATTTTATAACAAAATACTGTGGGATAGCCAGCGAGGAAATCTTTCCCTTAACCCTACCCTGTGAAGAATGTCAATATATCATTCTTTCATCTCATCTTGTGGTCTTTAAGGACAGAAATCTTAACTCATAATGATTGGAGAAAAAATATATAGATATAGAATTGGTATAGTTGTTATCACTGTATATGAATAATTTATGTTTTATGCGGATTTTTGTCCTGTAATTTCTGCTATCCTGTTTAGGATTAGGAAAGAATCTTCAGTCAAGAGATATGTGTTGTTTTTTAAAAGGGTTAAATCATACACCCAAAAAGCCAGTGCTGGGCCAAATCTGGCATCCTGGTGTTTTTCTCGCCCGAGCGGATGCAGGTGGATCAAATGTGGGCCTTTGCAAGGCAGGTTGAGAGATTTCTATTAATAGGAAATCCTTTTTAACGCATGTAGGAAATCAAAAATGCTTGGGCTAGAGTCAAACCAGGACAGGATAGCACACCAGCGAAAACACCACAATCAGCCTCTTCCACGTGCCTGCCGTCATTCATTTCATGAGGCCATGTTATATAATATTAGACAAGCAGCATTAGAGTGAGCTGCATTACAGACCAGTTAGAGATCAACTTCGTAGCACCTATTACAGACTTATTTCTCTATTTGTCTGTAATCAGGGAACTTTTAGCTAAACTGGTCTGTTTTCAATATTCCCTCAGTGTTGGTTTAAGTTGGCCAGGGAAGCGTTGGATATTCATTAAATCGAAAACCACAACATTCTCAGACGTTTAGAGACTTCTAAAGGTAATCTCACTTCACTTTATTGGATTGTATTCCCACCTGGGCCCTGTTTCACCTGGTCCCTATCTGCCTTTACAGTACAGAAAAGCTAACCTTTACATTTCCTCATGGCCTGGGGCCTACACAGGAAATTTTCAACCAGAAAATGTTTGCAGACAATGCTATGTCTGTATAATACAAAATGTTGTACTCCATATAGGGTAAATGTTCCATTTAAGACTTATTCCCCCAGTCAAAGCGCGTGTGATGCCAAGGTCAGGCCTCGTTGGCCATCCTGTTCATCACCCTGTCTCTTGTCCTTCAAGCCCATGTAGTGTGTTTCCCTCAGCGCCCAGGAAATGCCACAAAGCTCTCTGGGCTGAGTGTGTGGCTGTAAACCCTCTGCTCATGAGTTTGAGACCAGTCTCCTTAGTTATATGTATGTATTGATTTTCTGTTCTCTAGTGTTCATTAGTTATATTTGTGTCCCTGATTTATTTTGCTCTGCTTGTGTCCTGTTTGATTGTGGTCTCGCTTGTCCTTCTTCCTTAGTCTTTATCTAGTGTTCTTAAGCCTTAGTGTTAGGGTCCCTGTTTCCTGGTCTTGTTAATTGTAAGTTATTCCACCTGTGTTTTCTTGTTTCTTGGCATTGCTGATTGGTTATTTTTGATGATTTTGAGTGGTGGCTCTGAAGCCCGGAGTGATTCTGCTGCAATTGCTTGGTCCCGGTGTGATGTTAATCTACATCCAGCCCTGTAAGCTGGTCCTCCAACTTACAGGGAAAGATTTGGGGGTTGGTGGCAGAATTGGCACTATAGCCACCACAAAAAAAAAAACTGGTTTGGACGAGTGTGGTGCTGAGGTATCACCCGCCACAGGGCCGGACTCAGGTTCTCATCCCTGAGGTGGTTTGCCGCGTGGTGGGTGTGGTAATGTTCTGTAATCAGCATATGCTCCTTACCTCCCCTGCCCTTTGTTAGGCCTTGTTATCAGTGTATTAAGTGGCTGCCCCTGTTCCATTCCCCAGTCGTTCATTGTCAGATGTTATGCTGTGTTTAAGTTACTGTGTGTTGTTGCTCTGTTTGGGTTTTTTATTTCTGCTGCTTCTGTTGCCCTTTTCCCTAGTTGTTACCTTTTGATATTTTTGTAGTTAGTTCTTGTTTCTCCCGTTTGCTTTTGACCCCATATGGTCCTTTTATTTTGTGGTTTAACCCTCTGTGTTCTGCTTCATTTAATAAACCCCTTTGTCTTGCAGCCGTAAGTGGACCATCACCCTCATTTCCGCCTGCACCATGCCCTCTTACAGTAACAGTTGCAAATATTCGTCATTTGACAACTGAAGCTTCTTTCTGGGAAGAACAATGGTTACACACATGAGATCGTAAAAAATCGCTTGTGTTCTGTGTAACTCCCTAGAAATGTCAGCATGCCATAAACCTACCAGATGCTTGTCTATAATTGTATGTGGCTCTGACCTTTTTTCTGAATCTGTGTTACGACCAGATACTACCACGCTTAATATTGATACAGTGTACAATAGGGATGAATGAGTTTCATGAATGTTTTCACACGGAAGAATGAGGGTGAGCATAGTGATGTCTGAGCAGGCCATGTCCAGCACCAGCAATCTGTAACCAGGATCCTCCGCTTCCCGTCATCCCTGAATGAAAAGGGCAGTCACTTTCACTGGCTGTCGGAACATTGTGTTAACAAACAAGGAAATCAGTGCCAGCTGTTTGGCCAGAACTGAGAGAAATGCTTTGTGCTTTAAAGCTTGTTACCAAGAACTAACTGAGGGCAAGGAAACTGTTGTTCAAAAACACCATGCAAGATTTCCCAACTTCTACTGACTTGGTTTGTTGACTGCGATGGATACAAAGAGACAAAACACATACGTAATACTTCTGGTGCCTACTTAAAAGTCATGCTTTTTGGTTCTTTTTTTAAAAAGACATGTTAATTTTACATCTACCGATATTCAAACTGCAGTCTGTATTTCTCTGGCAGGAATTAAGCATCAGTATCCACATCTTGTGTGGAAATCAGTGGGACAAAAATATTATACTGAGGGTATTTAAAGAAATATTTGGAGTATGTGATAAATTCTTCTAAAATGTTTTGCATTCTAACATGAAATTTCATTGCCTCAATCCTATTGCTTATTCAAAATTATTTTCTGCATTTCTGCCTAAATTGCATGCTTATTAATAACTTTCAGATTCTAATGTGTGAATTGCTCCTACGAGTGAGGGACTGAGATTCTCCACACGCTCTGCTTCAAATCCACACATTCCTCACATTCTTCAGGTCAAATGACAAATGGAGCTGGAGCACGGAGAGCACCAGCGGAATATCTCTCACAGCTGGCAACAGGCAAGGCTTACACATCTGCAGGAGGCATTTAGGCAGGTAACTTAAAACCACTGACTTCAGACTTGGGGCACAGGGCTCAGCTCCTGAGAATATTCCACCCTGGTTGAATTATTGTAGAGCCTGATTCAGGAATTCAAAACTTCAAAAGCTCAGAAATTACAATGACCATCTTATTAATTTACATATATTTAGCAGATGATCTCATGTAATTAATAATTGATCATTGAAAAAGCAGTGCCTGATGGCCTCTTGGACCAATTGGGCTTAATGGTTTTGCTTGGGGGCCCAACAGTTAAATTGGTCTTCCATCCATGGGATATAAACCAGCAACTTTCTCACTACAGGCACAGTACCAACCCACTGAGCCACAGGCTACCATTAAAATCAGCTGGCACTCAAACATCTTTGTTGAGTAAAACATCCATTTTTCCTAAAACAGAGCAAGACCCAAGCATTCCAGCTGTTACTCCTTCTGCAGAGGTCACTAGGTCATAAAGTGCTGTAGGTTCTTTATGCCAGAATCATTCATCTATCCACTTTTGCAGGAAGTATTGCTGCTTTTCCACTGGCATACAGGAACCGACCCGTATCTGAACCGTACTGTGAAGAGAGGCTAGTTACAACACGGTTCCAGCTCACTTCGGTTTTCCACTGCAGCAGGGTTGGTTCTGTAAAGACGTTGTAGGGTTTGGAGATCAACAGTGACTAAAACCTAAGATATTTATTTACCGTTCACACGGCGTACATCATAATTTACTATGTACATTTATTAAAACTGTGTGCTAATTTCCTCTAGCACATCTGTGAGAATCACCATCTTATGTTAGCATCAACCTCTAGCAGAATTAGCATTTGCTGGCATAAATTTGCATTATGAATCTTTCTCATTCAGCAATTGCTTAGTACTTTTTTAAATAGGAGATTGGACATTTATAAGAGTTGTCGGGAATGCATCAAAAATTGCGATATGCGATACTACCAATAATTAATGATATATATATAATATGCCCTTTTTTCCTTCAGATAGTCAATGCATATTGATGCAGATCACTGGTATCTTTGTACATTTCAACAAATCAGATGGTGGTGACGCAACCAGTTCAGTTTGGTCAAGCTTTGTCAATACAAGTAAGCAGAGCCATGTCAGTGCAGATATCGGTTCTTGGTGACTGTGGAAAAGCACCATATGTTTTCATGTATTTTTTTTGTAGTCAAATCATCTATACATTGGCAATAACAAGTTCTGTGATACATTTTCAAATACTTTCTTGAAAATGTATTGATTTTAGGTCAATGATAGTCCTATACTGGGATGTGTCGAATTATGGAAGTTTCCAGTTTGGGTGCAGATTGTTGAAAATATGAGAACAAGATATAAGATATGAGAACAAGATATATCACAAGATATTCTTAACAGAAGGGCAAACTCCCTGAAAAACTACCAGAAGATCAAATAAAACAGCAGTCCAACACATTTGATAATATTTTTTCAAATGTACCTGCACCACCTACACTAATGCTCAGGCTTTACTCTGCACCACCTACACTAATGCTCAGGCTTTACTCTGCACCAGCTACACTAATGCTCAGGCTTTACTCTGCACCACCTACACTAATGCTCAGGCTTTACTCTGCACCAGCTACACTAATGCTCAGGCTTTACTCTGCACCACCTACACTAATGCTCAGGCTTTACTCTGCACCACCTACACTAATGCTCAGGCTTTACTCTGCACCACCTGCACTAATGCTCAGGCTTTACTCTTGGCAAAGACATCACAGAATTAAATGGAATTCACTCTGAACCTGAAGCTAGGAAGGCAATTTATTGTCTTTTTGGCAACAGAGCCCAGACAACATCTGAACTATCCACTATATTATGTAAAAACCATCCTAGGCATGTCCAGGAATTTTTGTATCACTGCTGCTGCACAAACTGGTCTTTGCCAAGAGAGGATCGCGGCCTTTATTTTCAGTGGATGGCGACATCTCCAGCTTTGAGCAATGCAGTGCTTCTCTCGAAGCGCAGTAGCAACCATAAAAAGTATTAAAACAGGTCTTAATCATGAGGTCAAATTCAAAGCCAAATAATAATACATCCCAGTGGAAATCCCAGGGCCCAGAAAAACAAAATGTCAACCCAATCTAGTTTTAAAACCCATAACACCTTAATCTTCTTCCCATAGTAATTGTGCAAGAGGTTTAACTCCCAAAGTAAACAGAACAGTTGATAGAGTAGATAAATGGTAAGTGAAAATGAACCAATTCACAAAAAGAAAACTGAAATCATCATGTCTTGCTGTTTTTGGCAAAGACCTGTGCCCTAACATTCACATTTATAGTATGTTTTCAAAAACCCATCCAGGATAGCTGGGCAATTTGCTAGACTCCACAAATTAATGTTGTACTTAGAGTCATTTACAATCCAAACTGTTTTTAATGAAATGGTATACTATTTAATATATTAACAGAAAAACAAAAGATGTTTTAGTAAGCATAAAAAACATGAATGAATAATTGTATAAAACATTTTGTGCCAATAAACACAGAATTGGCAGAGGAAATGTTTAGCTGAATGCATGGGGTTCTTTTGATTCGATATATTACTAAAAAGGTCTTTTCTGTTTTGTTATTTCTGTGCACCATAAAAAATAAACACGGACACTGTAAATATCACCGGTTCCCATTATGTTCTTTGTGTATCTTCATAATCCATGTCAGTTTATTCATTCAGTGGTTATCGTGCACACTTTTGCTGTTTTTATCACTAGTAGCAAATGACTAAATAATTTAGAAAGCAGTTGTTGAAAATATGAAGGTATTTGGTTCAGGGATGAGCTTCTCCCCAGAGATAACTGTGACAAACAGACCCTCTGCAAAAACAATTGCAGCCATGTACAGAATAAGTTCACCGTTATTTAAATGATGAATGAGATAAATGTTTTTTGGACAAATGTCTATCTAGTCAGAGAGGAATGTGTGTGCTGTTCAAAAATTCCTACTTTAAGAAAAATGCAGTAAATGCCATTAAAATGATAAAAATTGAAAATGGCTATTTATACAAAGAAAGCAGTTTCCCTGGATTGGACTGAATTAATTCCATTTTATAACATCATGTTGGGCCTTGATATAGAGTACAGATTTTTCCATCTGGTCATCTCCTTCCAGGAAATATGAAGACAGGTTGGAAGATGGTTGGATGTATCTAAACAATGGCTTTCTTCATTGCTATATTCAGTCAATTGTTCACCAATTAAACATTCTGTTTCCTAGACCTGAAATTTACTTCAAGTCTATACTTGATTAATACTGTTTTTTAACTTACCTTTCATTTCATTTTAGCTTAATTCAGAAGCACCAATAAATACATGAACAATTACTAGCTCCTATCTACCCATACTAAGCGGTACCAAACCAGAACAAAACACTTATAATAATTAAACATGATTTTGTGTTTGCTAAGTGGAGCTCATTCTAACTTGGTCAGTTGTATCCAGGATGTGTCACCATTAGCTCAGCTAGCACATCTGCTAAATGTAGATCTGCTTCTAGATTTCATTAAACTTACTGCCAGCACAGATTTTTTTACACTCCCCATGCCTATGGTGTGTCCCAGCTGGGCTTAGCTGGGACAAAGAGATGGGCCTTCTGGTCAGCTAAGTGAAAATGGAACTTCTGGTTCTAGCTGTTAGCCTAAATCACACATGGAATGAGATAAGACGACTGACTGACAACTCCCACATGTCCTGGCCAAACCATTGAAAGATGTAAACTTGTTCCATAAAAAAAAAATGTCCAGCAGGAGAGCTTCCCTAGTGAGTTCAAAGCCTTTCTTCCATTGTATGGGTCCATTTTACCTTCCCTTCAAGCTTCTCACCAATGCACTTGGGGAGTATATCTTTTTCAAAATAATAGACATATTGGGTAAACTGGGGATATCCAATGACTTTGGCATGTCTGGATGGACTGTATGGAAGCACAAGTTTCTTCCATGATTGCAAAAATGACAGGTGTATTTTTTTTAGCTCACAGTTAACTCAACAAGCCAAGCTTCTGCACGCTCAGTAAAGCAAGGAGACTTTCATACATGGATATTAAAGATATAAATGTATGAAAAGATATTATAGATATGTCATTCAAATACATACATCTGCATGTCAGAATTTAGGTGGATGCATATTCATGTATAAAAACCCCTCATCACTATGAGACTCCTTGAAATAATCGCTCCAGTTTTCAGTGTCCTGACTAATTACCACTAAAAGCCTTCATAGCTCTGAGTACAAAATAAAATTTCAACTGAATATGTCCCAGCAGGGAGAATAAGTCTAGTCAGTCAGAAGAAATCCCCCTTTATTCTAAGTGAATAATTAAATCAGCTCGTGTGATGCTGCTAATTATTAAAATGTTCATTATCAAACCCAGGGATGGAAACGTCCCTCTAAAAACCTCCTTTCAACAGACTATATGGGTGGTCTTTGGGGTCAACAAAATAAACAAAAGCTGCAGTAATTCAGATAATGTTAAATACTTTGTATCTCTGTGACTTAACACACATCTTGTCAAGAAATTAGACCTAATCAAGAGGAGAAAAATAAGCCTTTATGTGGCTCTAATTTTAAGTTGAGGGAATAATGATTCTGCTGGGCTATTATTGATTTATTACACTAGGCTAAAATTAAGTGAAGCAAATTTGAAACTGAAATGATGTTCACCAATAAAATTCAAGGTCAGAAAGGCACTAAAGGAGGAAAGCACACATTAGAATCATCACACAAACCTTATTTTTCAGAAGACCCAATCCAGACCACAGCATTTTATGCAGTTAACTCTTCATTCTTCCATTTAATGATATTTGGTTTTGGATCTGTTCCACAGTAACACGATAAAAACTAAAAAGAATTTCTTATGTTCTCCAAGAAGTTACTGATATCTTGCTGGGTGGCTAGAAGAACATTGCTTCAGTTCCCAAACCTCTCCTCAGGGGAACCTCAGCCATTACATGTACAGTATTTGTAAAATTTCACCTCCAGCTCGATTCATTAGTTAGTTAGATTTAAAAGTCAATGTGGTATTGATTACTGAAATAATACTAATGTGTCCTGGATGGTTACTGCAAACACTGGAGTGACTTTAGGAGACATTTCAAAATGGTTAAGCTAACACAATTTGACAGACATAATATTATAGTTTTACAAAATAAAGATCGTTTACACATCATTTTCTTTGACTGCATAATGCTGTATGAAATTTCTCACATTCCCAAGATGTGCAGTTAGGCTAATCGGCAAGTTGCTTGTAGTGTGTTGTGTGTCACTGTGTTTTTGTGAGTATGTGTTGTGTGATGGTCCGGCACTGTATCCAGGGCAGTGTATCCCCCCCCCCACCGTGACCTAGTTCTGGGTAGGCAGTTGGAAGATGGATAGACTATGGATTCCAGAGGTCAAAGTTATTGTTACTAATAACAAATATTTTGGAGGAATACAGAGCTGATGAAGATTAGCGAGGATTGAAGTTACATATATGTGAAGTTTAGGCTTATATGACCTGCATGTCGCACGGACCTGGGTATATGATGAGTAATTCATGTGGTTTGAGTGGCATTGTGGCTCAGTAGGTTATACTGCAGCCTTGCAGCTTCGGAGCTGGGCATCCAGGCTCCACTCTTTACATAGTTGTGTTGTGATACATTACAACATCATTAGAGGGATTTTTACAAAACACGGAAAAGGAAGGAATGAAATTGAATAAAGAAAGCCTGATGACAATGGAGGAGAGGAACCAAAAACTCCCAAGTAAGGAGGAAATAAAACCTCTCAGAGTGGACTTGCTTGTTAAAAGCTAGGTGTAAGCTGTGATTAAGGATCAAGACAAAGTCCACCAATTAGTCTGTTATCCACTTTGACCTGTGTAGGGTGGCAGATTGAAGGCTGCACCTATGATGATACAGTTTGTAGGTCCCATTCACAATGTCACCCTCCATGGGACTGAACCAGGACTCCAATCTCAGATGGTGACCACCCTGGGCACCACCCGGACATGTGGGAAGGCAGAGAGCATGGATGGCCAGAACATGCGTTGACACATTAATGGACAAGCATAGTAGGTAAAATATAACATGTACAGCAGCACCAGCAGCCATAGTCATGGTGTGTTATGTGTTAGGCTGCGGGTAAGTTAAACTGAAGTACCAGGTCTTCAGTCGAGATTTAAAGACTGAGACCGAATCGGCATCCCAAACATAGGCTGGTAAACCATTCCACAATATAAGGGCCCTGTAGCAGAATGCTTTATAGCCCACTGTCACTTTATTATATGTGGAAATTCTGCCATCCAGGTCTTGACTTCATTACAGCAATTAGGTGAAGTGACAATAGATGTGGTGTCATTAGGCATAAACGATGTATATTTCGGGGCTGTCAGCATAAGAGTGATAGTTAACATTATGTTTTCTAACATCGCACCTATGTTTCCTAATCACAGCAAGTAGAGAGAAAACAATAAAGGACCAAGCACTGATCCCTGTGGAACTCCATATTTAACCGATGACGAAGGAGTACAATTTGAACATATTGATAATGATTAGTCAAATGTGATTTAAACCAGGAGTCTCAAACTCCAGTCCTGGGGTGCCAGAGCCCTGTGTAGCTTAGTTCTTTCCCTGTTCCACCACAAATGATTCAGCTCAAGAGCTGTGTGGTAATTAGCACGAGGAGTTGAATCAGGTGTGTTAAATGAGGGTGAACCAAAAACTGTGTAGGGCTCCTGCCCCCCAGGACTGAAGTTTGAGACCCCAGATTTAAACCCCTTCTGAGATTCTCATGTTATGCAGATTGCCTCTGTGTAATGCCGATTCCTCCTGCAGTCGAGGGAAATATGGTGTTAGGTGGACTGGTGGCTAAATTGGCCATAGCACATGTCAATTAATGGACTGACCTCCCATCCAGGGTGCTTCCCTGCCTTAGGCTCTGTGCCTTCTGGGATAGGCTCCCTGTGACTGCATACTTTACTGTTCGAAGGATGGGTGGGCACCAGCAGTCTGCATTCTTCATGATGCACACATCCTCCGGGGAGTAAATCTTTTCAGAATTTAAAAGGTCTTATTGTAGATTTACAGCAAATGTGTTATTGGGAATGAATGAGCATAAATAAATAATTTGAGATGTTACAAATGTGGGCCTGGACATCATCTCATTTTCTTCTGGCATTCTTTTGAACCCGTGGGGCCTTCCAGGGGGTCCAAGATCCAGGGTTTGTTCAAGGCAAACAGGATTCCAATGACATGTTCTTATTATTGTCTACCAGTTGAGAAACTTAAGAATAACAACAAGCTGTCATAAATGAACCTGTACATTAACCACATGCTGCATAACTTCCTCTGTTTATTGCATTAAATCTGTTATTCTCCTGCCTTTTAGTTCATGCTTGAGAAAGAGTGAGATTAGATACTTTGCACCACAGCAAAACTCAAAGCCCAAAAAAGTGTTCTGACCACTGGAGCAGGGATGGAAAAAAATTCACTAAACTTTGCGTGACAAGTTATAGGCAAGGAGAGAAGCTATTATGATCCAAATAACAAATGAATTCCATGCAGATAAGCAGGATTTAACTTTTGTAGAATCCACTGATTCAGCAGCAGCCGTTCCAGAATGTAAGGTACACACCTTTGGCATAGAGTGGGGAGGGGGGCGAGTCCTTCCTGCTTTGGACAGGACAGGGACAATGAAATATAATGGACCCTAATTTTGGTTGGGATCTGTTATTCAGGCCACACAAAAAGAAAGAGGAAAAAAACAGGGGGATCTGGTTTCCAGTTTTCAGACTTAAGCTACTGCTGCTTAACATCGCCATCTAGTGTTGGTAAGCTTGACAAGGGGAGATAGGGCTTTTACCTGCAGTCACAGCTTCTGCGTATTGTTACAAGGAAATTATAAGCGAGGACTCGAAACCCTTGACAGTTCGATATGTTTCACCTTCTTACATTACCATGATTGAGGTGTCACGGGGACTGCTTGCAGATATTAGCAGGAGACAAGCCCGAAGTGTTGGCAATACCTCAAAGGAGCTATCAGTGGCTGCTTGTTTTGAAAAATACACTTAACCAGAAGGAGAGCGAGGCGTTTTTGAAGGTAACGTCAAAACTGCCAATGGGAAAGAGCTGATTATCTTTGTTCTGGCCCCAACACGAAGTTTAAATTCCATTCAATGCTGTTTCTTTATACACGGCCCCCTCCCCAAAGCTTATGAGACAGATGATTACAAGCATATTTGACACTTTTAAAATGAGAACAGTCTCACACAGCTGAAAGGGCAGTAAATGTTGTATAGTTTTAAAACATCTGCACAGAAGTCATGGAAAACTGTAAGGTAACTATTCATGGGTCTCACAGACCAATGTACAGGCTTGGCCCAGATTTACTCACAGACGCCCCTAAGGAGCCCTGTTCTTGATTTTATTTTTGTTGGTGAGATTTGCTTAAGTTGCTGGAACTGCTGTCGTTTATTGGCACCTTTTTCATTTGAGCTGCATGCCAGTTTTGCGTAATAAAATGCTGTATAAAGTACCTGAGCCATGTTACAGCCTCAAGGGCTTATGTGGATGGAACATGCAGTTTGCATAGCCAGATATGCCCTATTATATTTACATCATGCTTGTGTCTGAGAAAAAAACCCCAAAGGACCAAACAAAAAAATGTTGCATTTGCAAGTTATTGCGTTATCGTGAGTATTCATGCAGATGCGGATGGGACCTGGCATTTAGAATTAAGGTTGTGGGATAAATGTAGCTTAAGGTAATGTATATGCCTATGGATAATTATCTGATTCAACCTGTAACATTTGCATATCTGATATGCTTGGCTGGAGAGTGGCTCAGAAGACTAAGTGCCTGTGATTGGAAGGTTGCTGGTTCAAGCCCTGGCCTTCGCAGGACAGTCACATGTGTGTGGGCCCTTGAGCAATGCCTCTAACCCCCAGTGCTAGGGGTGCTGCATGATAGCTGACCCTGTACTGTGGTGGACAAGCTATGGAGCGCAAAATAAGGTTTGCAAAGAGAAGCGTTCCAATGTATGTGCAAATGAAGAATGTTTTTTTTTTGTGGTTTGTTTAATAACCACAAAATTTGTCCAAACACACTTGTGGAATGTTTAATAAATGAGATATGTACCTATATATTGGGTCAACATATTTTATGCATTTCTTTCATCTACAGATAACAAGTATATCGCATGGGGATCATGATGATCTGAGATCAGCGTGTGGTCAGTGTGTGATTTCTAATTGATCTCACATTGGTATTACAAAAGTCTCATAGTATGAGATAACCTATGAGATCAGTACGAGATCATTGCGAGATCATATTCTTGACTGGGATATGAGCATATTACACACCTTTACACATTATATCATGCTAACAAATAAAAATAATTAAAATGTGTTAAACAGACCATGTATTGAGTACATCCAGTTTTTTTTTCTTCTTATTCTTCATGTGCACAATGTACATGTAACTTTTTAAAGTTTAATTAACTAATGCTTGTACCCAAAGAGGCTTATAGCAGGAGAGTCAGGTACAATGTATGCATGCTTTACCCATACAATGTGCCTGCAAAGATTGGGAGAGTTAAAATACTAATACCTAAATTCCAGCATAATTCACTATAACTAAATTCATGTTCTAGTGTACCCTTTCAAATTCTCATGAATCCACTTGATTGGCTGTTTGGATGAATGCAAGTTAAGTAATGTAGCCTAAGATTTGTTGGGTTACGTTGTTTGTGGTGGACTCTGAAATGGTAACTTTTCTAAGTATTTTTAAGAAGCTTGCTGGCTTTGTTTGTTATCTATAGCTTTTAGATATTAGTTGCATGTGGTTATTAGCAGTGGTTTCTCCAAAGCATTGTATGGGTGACCTGGTGGTTGTTGTTTAAAATGCTCTTGCTTTATGCTGGTAAACATAGTTGTATCTATTGAAATCAAGTTCAGAGAGTCACTATCCTGTGATGGTATGTGGATGGTGTTTCCTGGGGTTTGCTGATCTGTTAGCATATATATATGTGTGTGTGTGTGTGTGTGTGTGTGTGTGTGTGAGCGGGTTTACCTATCCTTATGGGGACATAATGTCCTCATAATGTGATAAATATCCGTTTTTTTCCCTTATGGGGACCGGTTTCCTGGTCCTCATAAGGGAAAACTCTATTTTATAAAATTCGGTGACTGCTATGAAAAAACTAAAAATGCAAAAAAACTCTTGTATTTTGTTTGGTTACTTATGGTTATGGTTAGGGTAGGGTGGGGGTTAAGGTTGTCATAGTTAGCATTAGCATTTTTCCCATTGAAATGAATGAGCGGTCCCCATAAGGATATGTTTACCCTACATGTGTGTGTGTGTGTGTGTGTGTGTGTGTGTGCGCGAGCGGGTTTACCTATCCTTATGGGGACATAATGTCCCCATAACGTGATAAATATCCGTTTTTTCCCCCTTATGGGGAGCTGTTTCCTAAAACTCTATTTTATAAAATTTGGTGACTGCTATGAAAAAACTAAAAATGCAAAAATTCCTGTATTTTGTTAGGTTACTTATGGTTACGGTATACATTAATAACAAACATTATATAATAATAACAAACAGTATAATTGTATAATCATGTAATGTTTGTTATTAATGTATTTTACAGCTGTTAAGGGATGTTAGGATGTTAAGGTGTACTTGTATGCTGCTTATGAATGTTCTATGAATGCATTATGAAGGTGCACTTAATGTAAAGCGTTACCAAATGTTTTTTATTAAGCAGTAGAAAGATCCATCAAGTACTTTTTGGCGTTTCATGTTCACAAGGTGAGATGTCGTCTGCTTTCATCCTTCCCAGTGCAGCATCACTTTGCCAGTGCAAAGTTCGCAAAAGGCCCATCAACACACCTTAAGTTATTATCTTAAAGGGAACAAGTGTCAAAACTGCCCTTTTTTTGCTATCATTATGCAGCACTGTTTCAATCTTGGGGAGATCTGTCACAAAATGATGTCATCTTTAATTCCTCACCATACTGTGCCAACATACAGTGCCAGTGTACAGTTTGTGACACAGTATTTCAGTTATTAACTTACATACCAAGGTGTCTGCGGCAGTAGTGGCGGAGGCGGCGGCACTGGTGGCAGCAGCTACCAGTGCTAAAACCATTTGTATTCCACAATGGCCAGGGAATACAGTGACTCGCCTTCTAAGCCAGGGCCACAGGGTAACAGCTGTCCAATTTCTGCTGGAACCCACTGACTTCTCCTGTGCTTTCAACTGTCTTGTAATAGCTTTGGGGGTTCAACCTTCTTCTCCCATTAAAATCTAATATGTTGAGAACCAGGAATCAGCATTACTGTTCTGTTACATATATTGCAGAGGTGAGAGTTCTCACCTTAGCCCTTTCTAATGGATTTTCACTATTTTCCATTAACTGTTGGTGCTCTGAACAAGAAGTCCAGAACACCATGAAAGACTCATCAAGAGCAGCCAAAAAATTGTACCAGTACTGGAAATACTGGGAATAAAAAAAATAATAAAATGAAATTGTGACTTTCTTTCGAGACACGTTTTAAAGCAGTTAGATTTTTTATGCTTTGCACACCATAATTGTAGATTTCAGTTGTCTGCCCCCCACATAACTAAAAAAAATCAAGTCTATGCAATATGATTTTCTGAAAATTGGATCACCGGCTGCGACCAGCCATGTGATATTTTAACAGAAAACTATCACTCAGCTGAGGCTCAGAGCTAAGGTAAGGGGAGGAGAGAGGGGAGAGACGCTAAGGTAAGGGGAGGAGAGAGGGGAGAGACGCTAAGGTAAGGGGAGGAGAGAGGGGAGAGACGCTAAGGTAAGGGGAGGAGAGAGGGGAGAGACGCTAAGGTAAGGGGAGGAGAGAGCGGAGAGACGCTAAGGTAAGGGGAGGAGAGAGGGGAGAGACGCTAAGGTAAGGGGAGGAGAGAGGGGAGAGACGCTAAGGTAAGGGGAGGAGAGAGGGGAGAGACGCTAAGGTAAGGGGAGGAGAGAGGGGAGAGACGCTAAGGTAAGGGGAGGAGAGAGGGGAGAGACGCTAAGGTAAGGGGAGGAGAGTCACTGGCTTTCGTTGCAGGCAAACAGCTACTTCCAACCTTTCTGGAGGAAAGGTTTTCCCAGCCGCACCAGAGGAAATCCACTGTTATTCTAGTGGTTCCCAGTCACAGTTGGTGAGTAACTCAGTAAGGCTTCAGAAGGTATGTGACCATGGCCACTACAGCTTAGAATATGAGAAAAATTATGAATATAAGACTTGATAGAATCATCAATTCAAGATAACTACATTATTATAGATATGTAGACATAACATATTTTGTCTTAATTTTTATTCTGAAGCAGGCATTACACCTTTAGCAATATTTTCAATCAGAATAGTTACATCAGCTACTGTATCTGTGGTTTTCCTTTGATGCCATGAGGGGGAAATTACTACATAACTGGATCGTAACAATGTAATAATAATTACTGAAGATCACAGAGCCATCAAATTACAGTGCCACATATCTCCATGGGAACCTCAGTATGCCTTCACTAGGTAAGAGCTACCATGCGTGCTGCATTCACTTTTACTGAAAGACCCCAGGTCTCTAACCAGTAGAAGTGTTGGCTTCACTGGGACTCATTCCTGGGAATATGACACAGATGGGAGCTCCCAGCCTGGGGATAATTGCATGTTTATGTTTTAGGGTTAAAACAAGTTTTTTTCCCCCCAGATCTTAGTTATATGTCTGCTGTTTTTCTTTTTCTCCCCATAGCAATATGTTAAACCATTTCAGTCTGCAAAGAGTTGCAATATTACAGGCTGTGTGAAGCAAGTGCACAAATGGGGCATTTCGTGTCATAATTGTTGCATTGTCACTTTTTATATAGCATTGTGATCTATAAAAATTCTTTGTTTCACTGTGCATCTTTGTAGCAGAGTAGTTGGCACTGTTACCTCACACCTGTACGAGCTTGGCTGCGTGTGTGGAGTTTGCATGTTCTTCACGTGTCATTGTGGGATTTCCTCTGGGTACTCTGGTTTCCTGACACAGTCCAAAAACATGCTTAGGTTGCCAAATTTTGTGTGATTGTTGTGTGTGCCCTGTGATATTCCCTGCCTTATACCCAAAACTTCCAGGATAGGCTACAGACCCCTGCAACAATAAATACAAGTAGGTATAGAAAATGGATGGAAGAATTCATCTGAATTGAAAATCTAGAAAAGATGATTTCTAGTTTCAACGTTTTTAATTTTATTTGATCTTAGTATAATGAAATTCTTTTTTAGTTATGTGCTGCTGACTGTAGTGCCAAACAAACAATAAATAAATAAAATTAAAATCTAAAATAAAATAAATGACACACACTTACTTGTAGACTCTGAGTTGAACCATGGCAACCGAGTTTCAGTGTGCCAATTGTAGCAGATTACAATATTAACCAGAGGTGGACAGTTCAAATCCAGAAAGTAAAAAATCCAGACCAAGATTTTATTTCAACCAGCCAGTTTAAAAAGTCAAAGTCACAGAGTACACAACTGTGGTGAAAACTGTCCCTGAATCATTTGTCCTGAGTCCTTACACTCTGGCTGGCAGAACAGAGGGCTGTACAGTCCTTCATTTGTTGTCTGCCTGTCTACAGCGGCGGGTGGCATGTGGCTCAGTGGTCACTGAGATCAGAAGGTCATTGGTTTGAATCCTGTGGACTGCAAATTGATGTCACTGTGGGACCCTTGAGCAAGTGTCTCATGCAAAACAAGATGGGGATGAATAAAGCATCACTTTACAGTTATCTCCCAGCAGGTAGCACTGCTTCATCAGCCACTGGACTCTGAATCTTGAAGGAGATGCTGGCACATCTCCTAAACAGTCTGCAGATGGCGCTAAATCCCCTTCGTAGATCCAACCTCACCATCAAAAAGGCTCAATGTCAGATCGTGGCCAGATTAGTGTTATGGATGCCAGGGATGGAGGTGTTCAACCCCAAAGGACAGAAAGAAACTGGATCAGCCGTACACGAAAAATAAATATAGAAAAATACAGGGGTATCGCACAATTTTTTTTCCTGAAAAAGTAATTTTTTAGACAAATGGGTTTTGATCCTATTTATTGCAATACTATTTTAATACATTGTAGCCTTTGTTATATTACCTATCATACGAATATGACAAAATCAGTTATAGGAAAATGGGAAAAGTTTCAATGCTATGCACTATAAAGCTACACCTCAGCTTTTAGATTAGGCTTTCCCATTAATTTTTCTAATTTGTGTCTTGAGGTCTGATGTGAACCATAAAAATACATTTCTTTCCCATGTGAAAACATTCATCAAACATTGGGTAATTATGTCATTAGTCTACCTATTTAATTTTAACTGTATCCAATGAATACAATTATTAATCCTTTTTATTTTAAATGTTTAGCCAAAAGTCATCAGGTGCAGAGAGATTTCAATTATAGTCAGTGTTGGACATGTTACTTTAAAAAGGAATTACAGTAGTTCTAGTTCTTAGTTACTTCCCCCAAAAAGCAACCGAGTTAGTAACTAGCTACCAGGGTAAGTATTGTGTAACATTTTTTTAAATGCTCAAATATGTCAAGAATTTGGATCCCTCCCCCCCTGTATGGAACATTAAATTCAATTCAACATTATAATAAAACTAAATTAAAATAAATATTAAATCTGTTTCAAGAATGAAATGGACACTTAATAGATTAAATTATTAATTAAAAACATTGTACACTAACCTACTCTATTTTAATGCTGGTGAGGGACAACGTGAAACAAGGCACCTATCAAATTTAATATATTATTGTGGAAATGACTATGTTTATAATAATAGAACAATTAAACACAATAGATGTTTTAGAACTTTTTATATTTACTGCACCTCAACAGGCCGCAACTGGCCATCAAATAAGTCTAAAATTAAATTATGCGAGAGCTCTGAAGGAATCCGACTCAACTTTTGTTCTCAACAACATACCTGACTATCAGTCTGTTTAGTTAAGTCTGTCACAAGTTCTTGTGGAGCAGAAAAATCAAGTTTAGGCTACTTGGATGGCTTGGTTCCGTCTCCTTTGTTAGCGGAGCTCACGTTAGCTGGACCTGGGTTTGTGCTGCGATCAACAGCGGCGTGTTTGGCCACTATATTTTTTTAGAAGCGTGTGAGAGGTGCTTCATGAGATAACAATTGCTTACAACTAACGTGAAGAAACACTTTGTTCCTGTGCATAATGTACAGTTAACATATTCATACTTGCCTTTTATCTCAGTGAGGGAAAAGTAATGTCTGTATTTCCAGTTTAAAAACACTGCTTACGAACTCTCTGGGCTCGCCATTGTTGCGCGTGTCTCAATCGTTTGTGAGTGGGACTGTACGTGTGTTTGTTTGTGTATGAACACCCGCCCAACTCTGCCTTTGATTGGCTTACCATGAAATTTTACCCTTTCTTAGCCAATCATCATAATTTATTTGGTTGTCTCGCCCCCCCCACCAAAGAAAAGAAAAAAACTTTGCGGCTCCAGTGGCTGAGAGCCTGGTCGGATGAAAACAGCTTCAATGAGCTTAATTAAAGTAACTTGCCGCATTTTATTGTCAGTAACAGTAATCACTGGACAGAAATTGTAAGTTGCATCTGAAGTGTTTTGGGCCACTTACTACATAGGCCTATTCCTTTAGTCAATGTGCTTACCTGCCAGGTACCTACTGTTATCTACTGAAACCAAATTGCAGGTCTTACAGTAACTGAAGATGAAAAAGAACAAATCAGCATAGATCAGACCAAAAGTGTTAAGTGCTGGCAAAATCCTTTTAATTTAAAAATGGATATAGGCCTATTTTTTTCCCCCAGGAGCATCATTACTTTTACATTTGGGTGACTGTATCCTCGACCATTTGTGGAGTTTACGACTTGTGGAGTTTACTGTATTTACCGATTTAGATCAGGTTACTACTGCATGTCTCTGATAAAACGTCATGTTTTTTTCAGGTACTCGATCCTTCTAGTGTATTTAAGCACTACAATCTGTCATGACAGTTTTGTTCTCTGGAGTTAAAAAAGAGTGAACAATAGTGATTCACGTTTCAGCTGTTTGCAATAAAACTGCAATACAAATAGGTCTATGTCTGCTTTTCCCGGTGATGCCTTTTGCCTTTTGCTTTTTCGCTCTGCGACGAGTTGGCGCCCCATCCTGGATTGTTCCCTGCCGTAATTGCGCCATAGCCTCTGGGATAGGCTCTGGACCCCCGCAACCCATAATAGGATAAGCGGTTACAGAAAATAGATGGATGGATGGAAACACATCACACAATTCTTCATATTTCAAAACAATAATCATAATATTGCTTTTCAATATTTAATGTGCAACAATTGATAATATTCATCCCTATAATGATATGTGCAAAGATTCTTTTACAAAACAAAAGGTGTTTAATAAACCAATTAGCATAACATGTGATCACAATATTTTTATAATGGCTGTCAATACACTTTACTATATTAGTTAATAGGTATTCTGTCACTCTATACAAAGAACAAATGTTAATTTTATCACAGTTTTTCTCGATTGCTTTGGAACGTTTCCTGAAACATACTTCACATTCTCAAGACTATAAGCAAGACTATAAGACTGTAAAGCAATGAGAAATGACATCCTGCTGTGCAGAAGTAACATTATGGTGTGGGGATTACACTTGTTGTTTTGCAAATGTTAATTGTTATTTGAGGAATGCTCCAAAGCAAAAAACAAAAAAACAAAAAAAAACTGTAACTAATTGTTAAAAACAATTGACAGGAAAGAACTGGGAAGATGAGAAATTCTTGCTTCTTCGACCATAAATGGTAACCTGCAGGGGCGGATTAACGCACAGGCTAGATATGGCTTAAGCCTAGGGGCCCCACGTGTGCCAGCCTGCAAGGGGGCCCCCATTGGCGCAGAGGGGGGCTGGGTTGGGGGGCCCACAGACTACTGTAGCCTAGGGGCCTCTGTACACCTTAATCCGCCCCTGGTAACCTGGCCACCCCACTAATTTGCAGTGTTTCTTGATTTCTTTGGCACATGTCATGAAACATACTTTTAACCCGGCCCTCTAACAGGATGGCATCCCTAACTGCAGAACATAATTTCTCATTGCTTTACACAAATTTCCACATGCTTAAGTTCATACAGACAAATTTTTTTGTGCAATTATCGTCATTTTGGCACAGTTTTCAGTTGCTTTAGTCTTATCGGTCTAAATAGATTATTGTGATGATTTTACACCCAAACCTATATATGTGTGATCATCGTGTTAGCTACAACATGCAAAACCGTTAATCAAAATTTCAAAATGATTAAAAAATATATTCCATAAATTGCAGTGATACTACATTGATGTGTTTTTGGTTCCCACAGTACATGATTTTGTTACCATTTTGTTTTTTTGTGTTACACTGTGCTATGTAACTTTTTTGTTTGCTATTGTACTGTGTCTAGAGATCTGAAGAAGTTACATGTGCATGAGAATCCTTTCTCTTTCCAGTGAACGTTGCATTCTGTAATGTAGAGCCTTGCAATGTTGAAACAAATATCTTTGACATGACAATGAGACAGTAGGAACCAAATATCATTCAGAATTGAGGAGCTCAGTAGCGCACTACTTACAGTAACATTTTGAGAATACTGTATATTTAAGCTTTTTGACTCTCATGGTTAAAACGATGCTTGTTGTACTTTTCATTTTAGTGGCACTGACATTCATTAGTGGAATTATTTGCTTTTGAGACATGAGTTTATTGTTTTGGGTAAGTTACAGGGTTTTGCAGCTAAACCATAGTGTTGTGCTATAAGCATGAACTGTTTTGAGAAATGTTCGTATAGTCTTGATAATGTTAAGTATGTTTCGTGAAATGTGCCAAAGCAGTCACGCAGAAGTGTAAAATAAAGGTCCTGCATGGCTATGTTTTGGACACTGTTATCCTCATTGTAATGGCCTGATCTCATTTTCCTATCACGGGGGGGGGAGCTGTTCTTTCAAAGAGCAAAGAGTTACATAGTTACATAATCTAGGATTCTTTCACCCAGTTTGGCTCAGCTTGTATGAAACGATTTGCTCCACATAAACAACTTACTAAAAGTCCATAACTAAGAGTCAATGAAACCAACAGATCCATTTACATGCTTGGACCCCACTTTAAACCGCTATGTCGACAGCATATAGCAACAAAGGGGTATTTTCAAGTTCCAATCAAATGTTTAGCAATAATAAAAGCATATTTAAGCATATTCAATAGATGACGAACCACATCTCTAAAAAGAAAACAAAAGCTATTTACAGGAAGTATGCATAATGACTGTTAGTAAATAGTAGTTGTTGCCATGATATATCTCGGTGGCTTTTTAAGCATTTGATCTTTCATACAGCGGTCGAGGGCGGAGCGCTCAGACTGTCCTAGCAGAGCAATCCGACAACGCTCCGCCGCCTGCTCCATTACAGTCTCTACTTATAGTAGTTTTAAAATTATTATTTTTGCCTTTGATCACTTTTTTTCAGCTAAAAACAACGGTTATATTCCTCTGTCTTTCAGCGATAAACGATGAAAAGAGCAGATCGTTTGCATCACACAGCCAGCACGGTAAAGGACCATAACAAACGGTATTTTTATTATCATTAAAATAAGCATGTTTGTGCTTTTGTTGACTTTGTTACTGTAACGCTGATGTTTTACTAGGTGTGCAAACACTTCTGTCAATCTTGAACCAGTGATACCAATATTATAATTTTTACATTAGACGGATATGGATGACTAATATACAAATAGCTACATTAATGCCCTGGCGCATGCTGGTTAAGTTTACGCGGAGGCGGATCACTGGCCGGATAACTGATAGTAAAGTTGCTCTGGTTGCCCAATTGTCGGATTAGCATTGTAGACTAACAGCTTAATTTCGGACACAGCAGTATTTTCCCATGTATTGACTTTTAGTTTTTAACGGACGATGGTTTAACAATGTGGCCCCTGGAGACCTCGCATATGGCATAAGCGTGCTCCAAGTAATTATACAGATATATTCTCGACTTATGTGATCTAAAACATTGAAGTTGGACATCACTTGTTTAATTCTGCAATTGTAATGTAAGTTGGAATTATTTTTTTCTTCTACGGATACTGTTATAATGGAAGCAATGCATGCGAAATTGTGCTTTACACGTTGCGTCTATGGCTGTCGATTGTATTGTGAAACTAATGGACATGTGTCTGGTGAATCTCATTACTCGAGTGTCAGTAACACAAGAAGAAAACTTTTAGATATATTTAAAATTCCATTTGACTTTGAATTATTATTATTATTGTTTCATTTAGTAAAGTGTTACCGAACCACAGAATTAGTAGCCTACGTACCATTTCACGAGTTACAAGGAAATCAAAATCGTGGTTAGAGGAGCTTATAATTCGTCGTGGTCTTGAATTGTGTTTATAGCTAACTATATATACTAACTACATGTATACAGTAAGTTTCAGCGCTTCACAACGGTTAAATTGGCGTGATTGTCTTAGGGCAGTGTTTCTTCAGCGTCTTTCAGAGGCAGTACGAAGTATCCTGTCTTTCATTACAAATAAATCATTACTGTTCCCTTTTGATTCAGCTGGTATGTGATGTTTTAGATTTATTAACTGCTAAGGTTCATGATACAGCTCCTTTGTGCAGTGTGATATCGGTGTGATTGTGTGAATCGTTTAGGACCCGGTAGTTGATTGTTTTAAAAAAGTGATTCCGTGTTTCTACATCGGTCATAAATTCATGTTGTTTTCATGTCGTCTCCCGATTGCACTTAAGGAACCTGCGATCACCGGTGGGGGACAAAATAATAATAATAAGAAGAAGAAAAAACTGGGTGTATGGTACAGTGGTGTCATTTGGCCTCTTAGCTGACCACGCACCTCAACTATACCAGGATGGGTAGGTGGGGGCTACGGATGGAAAATTTGCAAGTCTATTTAAAGGTGTTCGCATATGTGTTCACTTTAAATAATTGAGGGAAAACGGTCTTTTACAGATTTTTGTATGTGACAAATTGTATGAAGAATATCCGCTTTGAGTTCGGGGAAATCATGTCTACCGCCTTGATACTGCGTGTCGGGCTCTCAGTGTGCTAGCCAAGCAACACAGAGCAGAGGGGCAGACCTCTGAAACACGACCAAGGCCAGGAAGTATTAGGGCTTTGCCTGGTGGTTACTGCTTCCTGTTACATATGGCCCAGAAGTGTTCACTATATCGGCCTGACATTCTGCTGCTGTTACTCTTATGTTTTGTATTAAGAAACATTTATACCAAAACGCTTAAAGGCAGATTTCCTCTTCCGGCCTCATGTTTGTTTCCTGTGGGTCACATGACCTCCCTGTGAGCGCCCATATTTTTCTATGCCAGAAACATTGTGTCCCACTGTTTTTTTTTCATTGGAATGTGAGTTAATTATAATATTTTAAATGGGTTTTCCCCTTTATTTTAAAAGCCAATTGATTTGCCATGTCACGTTTATGTAGTATACTATTCTTTCTGTTATGTGGAGAAGTGTATATATATATATATATATAATATAAATTGAAAATGTACGTATTTTCATGGTACGGGATGCAGTTTTGTAAATGTGGGAGATGTGTATCCACCCTGTACCTCACCCAGTCAAATATCGGGGGCCATTTCCGGAAGTCATTTTTTTTTCTTATTGTGGCTGAGGTGATGATGAGGTCATAAGCTTTAAAACTGCTAAAATTGCACTAGTGCTTTAACCACGAATACTGACATTTGCTCCAGTGCCGTGCGATTAACATTTTTGAAATAGCTTGACTGTAACTCCGTAAGCAGGAAGTCTGAAAGAATGGCATGTGATGTTTGACTTTACATGTGCTGGTATGTAATTGCTCTGTTTTGGAGTGCACACTCTCAGCTTCACACCTTTTTATTTAGTCCTTAATAGTGTTAGCTGTGTGGCCAACATGCAAACACTGGGGCTACTTTTAAAATAGTCGCCACACCTGACAACTTCTTTGTGCTGTAACTGGATGATGGCCATACTCAGGAGACCACATCCTGGCTACACCTTGCATATATTGCTGCAGTGCAGTTTTTATCTGCTTTCATTTTACATGCACTCACCCCCCGTTCCCAGGCACGCAACACAGCTTACAGCTGATATCAGGGTTGCCAGTTCTCATGCGTCTGGTGTGACATGCTTTCAGACTGTCACATTCATTCAAGAAATATTGCAGCAAATCTATATTATTCTATTATAAACCTAAAATGAACTACACCAAAAGCATTGGGGTAGTTTGCAAACCATACAGACTATTTTCAAGGTAATATAACAGTTACATAGATGTAAATGGGTATGCAGACTAGTCTCAAATTGCAAATCTCACGCCAGCCAACTGTCCAAAGCTGGCAACCCTGCGATACATATGCTAAACTCCCCTTCACATTGTCACTTATGTGTCCTGTGTGTGAACGTCTGAGCTGGTGGCACGGCAGTCCAACCACAGAGCTCCGTTGCGTTTTGTAATTCATGTATTCTCATACATCGCATAATTCCATGTTACTTCCATTTCTATATTGTCCGCGTACTTTATACATGGTCTGTAATAACTGGCTCAAAGTTTTTGTATATTTTTTGTATGATTTTTGTTTGTCTTTTAAAGGCAGGGTTATGTTTTTGAGGAGTAATTAAGCCAAAAATTACTAAAATACTGTAGACCCTGGTGCTTGAGAGACATGAAACCACAGATGAGAATGTGGCCTTTTCTGTAAGGTTGGTTTTCATCTCTGCTTCCATGGGAACACAACTAAGTCATCCATCCAAAAAGACTTTGCCTGGCCTAGAGACAGTCCGGCATACCTTACAATTATTTGGCCAATGCATGTCCTAAATACACTGAAGAAACAAAAAAAGCCACACAGTTACAGTGGTCAGATCCCTGGGACTGGGCTATTTTTGCCCTATTTTCATGGCATAGAGACACTATAAATATGTAGTTCATTACCAGTCTCAGCAGTTCAAAGGCAGATCAGCTTAAATTTGGGTACGTAGTGGTGTGAGTCTCACAATGGGTGTCTTTGTGCTGTCATAGATAATTTTTTGAAGCAACACATTGAAGTAACAAGCAGTCCTTTCAAGACTTGTGTTTAACGGCAGATGCTAAAGTTTGTGCTTGACTCCCATATTCATGTTATTTCCTTTTAGTACACTGGATTTTAATAGTTGTGTGTCATTTAGAACTTAATTATGCACTGTGGTATTTTCATGAACTTCTTGAGTGCCATGAAATTTCCAAATATATATACACAATGATTGCTATGTAAATTGTGGCTTCCATAGTTACCTCCAGAGCAGGTTCCAGCTGTCACATACCAGTACTGTCTCATTAGCCGGTACCTATTTAAAACGAAGCCTTTGAAAAGTCCCTTGACTTATAAGATAGATTCAGCGTAGTGTCCACAAACTGGCAGCTTCTCCCCGCCCCTTCTCGTAAAACCAAAAAGTTCTACAGTCCCACAGTGTTGAGAAGCACGCTTGAAAAAAGGACAGAAGTCCTAGCATCAAAACATCAACATCTCATTTCACAGGAGCATAACAAGAGTAGGAAGAAGTGTGTGTTTTTACATGTTTACAGAAATGGGAAAGTCTTGAAATATAAACTGCAGTTTTTCATACATAGTAGGTAAGTTATCATCCTGTTACTGTTTCCAGTACCGGCATCCGAGGCACCGTTGCTTAAACTGTAAAAAAAGAAAACATTTCTGTATCTGTTTTTCAAATGCCGGTTGAACACTTACAGTGACCATTGTGAGTAAACATTTTTAAAAACCATCATTCTGAAATATGATTCTGTAGCTCACCCCCCCACCATTTACGAAGTGTATGTGACAAAACTCAGTAACATCATCCAGAGGTTCCCTTAACCACTAAATTTTAAACTATGCTTCGCACTGGAACTCCACAAAACTACATTTTTTGTATTAGTCGACTAATCTTATTGACTAGTTTCTTGAATAACCCAACAAAAAATTGATTACGCAATTAAAACATCTAACAAATACCAGAAAGTAAACATTAAGCACTTACCATCAGAATGTCAATATTTTATTGTCTAATAAAGTGCAACAAGGTATGCAAACTAAAAATTGTTCCAAATAAATTTAAATGATCAATTCCGAGCAATTCAGGACTTAAGGGCTGTTGGCAAAAGTAGTGCAATTTAACCAAAGTAATGCAAGTCAAGCAGCACTGGAGAAAAGGCAAAATAGGCTATATAAACATTCTGATCACGTTTAAATATTATTAGTAATCTAGATATTTTTTGTGGCAATAATCAATAATGCAAATTCAGATATAGGTGGAACCCTAGTGAGCTGGGTGTGTGTGGCCATATTCTGTTCACTGAGGCACAATGTTAGCTAGCATATTAGTAGCCTAAGTTTAATTCTTTATAAAACGCTACACTGCATTGAGACATGCATTAATTAAAGTATAAGGACACATAAAATCTTTTTGTTCAGTGTCTCTCAGTGGTGATGTAATATTCCATTATTTGTTATAGCTGATTGCTGTGCTTATTCTCTTTATTTATTGGGCTCTAAGGTGTACAGGACATGAATTGTTATAATATGTACTGTTGACAATAAAAAAGACCTTGGACCTCAAAAATGAGCACCCAGGGATTGGCTGTTTGCTGTGAATCTGGCCCCCTTCCTCTCTTCTTTAGTAATGGCAGCCTGGTGCATTTATATGGTTTGTTTCCACCAGAGCGCCGACCACAGCAGCGGCTATCAGATACAGCTTTGTGTCACTAACCAAGCTGGCGGTGGCAGATGGGGGAGTCTGACACCATGCTGGAAACTGTTCAGGCGTAACGTGGTTGGACATTCCGTAAACTACCTCAGGCTGTCATGACATGTTTTTCTGATTCCCCTGGACTGGGCAAATGGCAAATAAGAATTTTAGGGGTAAGTTCCATGTTTTCTGCAATGATGTACTTTTTTGACATTGTAGGTAACAGCCTGATTGGTAACCACACACAGAACAAGGGGACTGCTTTCAGAGTGGCACTGCTTCCCTGCACCTATGGCACTGGGGATTAAAGTCTAATTTCCTCCTGCAGCCCAAAGACAAATTGCCTTTTTGTGTATGTGTGTGTGTGTATGTGTGCACACACGTGCCCTGTGATGGACTGGCATACCTTCTGGGACATCTTCTGCTTTATGCCCTGTGATAGACTGGCATCCCCTCTAGGACATCCCCTGCTTTGTGCCCTGTGATAGACTGGCATCCCCTCTAGGACATCCCCTGCTTTGTGCCCTGTGATAGACTGGCATCCCTTCTAGGACATCCCCTGCTTTGTGCCCTGTGATAGACTGGCATCTCCTCTGGGACATCCCCTGCTTTGTGCCCTGTGCTGCCTGAGACAGGTTTCATGCCTGTGACCCTGTGACTGGATAAGCAGTGGAAAGTTGGCTGTATAAGAAGACTTAATTTTACTGCTATAATATGCAGCTCCTCCCATCAGTGCTGTTTCCCATTAGAGTGCGCCAAAAATGGAGCCTGATAGGAAGTAAGCACTTGATTCTGTAGAGAAGCCCTTCCGATTTTACAAAGGAAGCATCTGTTAGCAGCTGGACCTTAAGTACAGTGTGTTGGTGCAGTAGAGGTCTGCATAAATAGCAGTGTGAGCATAGCACTGTAGTGCATGTGAAGGACTTGTGCAAAAGTTTGTAAATCCAGTACAGTGCAGCAAGCAAACATTACAGTAATGTAAATACAGTGAATACTTTTGTGCTCCGCAAAAACAATAGTGCCTTGTGCAAACAGTACACTGTGGATGTACTGTCTAGTGTGTCTGGCACAGTTTTGTGAATTAAAAAATGCCACACCCAGGTACGAATCCAAGACAAAAACATGATTATAGATGGGGGATATGCAAGGAGGGCTGTAACTTTACTGTGGTGATTCTGTTCAGGATTTTCACTTGACACAATGCATTTTCCATTTTCCTACATTACATACATGTATCGTAACCCAGTAACAAATTAATCTCTAATTCTATAACCATATCGCCTAAGCTGAGAAGTATGTGTGTAAAATATCTGAGGGAAATAAAATAATATACCTTATATATACACCTACAGTACCACCAAAAAGTATTCACACGTCTTCACTTTTTCTACATCTCTAAAATAGATTTCAGTATAGTTTTCTAAAATCTACACAAAATGGTCCATAATGGCAAAGTGAAAACATGTTTTCAGACATTATATTAAATTTATAAAAAAATATAAACATTTAAACATAATAGGTACATAAGTATTCACACCCTTTGCTATGACACTCAAAATTGAGCTCAGGTGCATCTGATTTCCACTGATCATCCTTGAGATGCTTCTACAACTTGGTTGGAGTCCATCTGTGGTAAATTCGGTTGATTGAACATGGTTTGTAATGGCACACACTTGTCTATACAAAGTCTCACAGTTGATAGTGCATATCAGAGCAGAAATCAAGCAATGAAGTCCAGGGAACTGTCTGTAGACCTCCAAGACTGGATTATGGCAAGTCACAAATCTGGGGAAGGATACAAAAAAATTTCGGCAGCATTGAAGATCCCGAAAACCACTGTGGAAGAAGTTTAGAACCACCAGGACTCTCCCTAGATCTGGCTGCCTGACAAACTGAGTAATTGGGGGAAGAATAACCTTGGTCAGTGAGGTGACCAAAAGCCAATGTGTTCCCTTGTGGAGATAGGAGAACCATCCAGAAGGTCAACCATAGCTAACGCACTAAACCAATCAGGCCTTTATGGTAGAGTGGCCAGATGGAAGCCACTCCTCACTGGTCTGATGAAACCAAAATAGAACTTTTTGGCCTAAACTCAAAGCGTCATGTCTGGAGATAAACAAGCATTGCTCATCACCTGGCTAACACCATCCCTACTGTGAAGCATGGTGGTGGCAGCATCTTGCTGTTGGGATGTTTTTCTGCGGCAGGAACTGGGCGACTGGTCCGCATTGAGGGTAACATTACAACAGCCGAATATAGAGAGATTCTTCAAGAAAACCTGCTCCAGAGTGCGTTGGAACTCAGACTAGGGTGACGATTCATCTTCCAACACGACAATGACCCGAAGCACACAGCCAAGATAACACAGGAGTGGCTTCAGGAGCAGTCTGTGAATGTCTGTGAGTGGTCCAGCCAGTGCCCGGACTTGTATCCAATTGAACACCTCTGGAAAGACCTAAAAATGGCTGTCTACAGGCAGTGCCCATCCAACCTGACTGGGCTTAATAGGATCTGCAGGGAAGAATGGGAGACAATCCCCAAAAAACAGGTGTGCCAAACTTGCAGAGGCATACCCAAGAAGACTTGAGGCTGTGATTGCAGTCAAAATATTAAGCCATGGGTGTGAATACTTATGAAACACTGGAGATTTTGGCAATAAAAACAAAATTGCACACCTACCTAACAAGTTGTTCTTGCCATGTCATTATGGGGTACTGTGTGTAGATATTTGAGGAACAATTATACTCAAATCTTTTTCAGAACAAGTCTGTAACGTAACAAAATGTGGAAAAAGTGAAGGGGTGTGAATACTTTCTGGTGGCACTGTATAATACTCTGTATTAGTTCTGGAACCTTCTGCTTGAATGTCAGCGTTTTGAATTTATGTTTTAGTAAAAGGGAAAACACATTTTCATAATGGAATTTTATGTACCCACGTGAAATTAAATGAAATTGGGTAGTTTTCAGGTTTGCTGTCCATGAAGAAACAAATTCTGTTTCAAAATGAGAATATCAATTCTTTTCTAATGTAGGTAGTTAGAAAACATCTATGTATAAAGTTAACCAGTAGTGCGAGGGAAAAGTCTGTACATCAGGGCCTGCAGAAAACAGCTGTCAGATTGGGGCTTGAGCTGATGCCCCATATCCCTCCCCAGTTGGTGTCAGCAGCTGCTGACATGGGGCCATGCAACCCCCCCCCCCCCCCGCGCCACATGTCCACATGTCAGGGTCACACTTTCACAGCAGATTAGCTCTCTGCTGTTTGCTCTTATCTTTATGAATAGTTACTATTTATATTTAGTTTGTTTCTGCCCTTTATTTATAGTTGCGGGTTATCTGGTGCAAAGCTCCCCTCACGGGAGTCTTCCTCACCCTGCGGCTCCCCTCACGGGAGTCTTCCTCGCCGCGCGGCTCCCCTCACGGGAGTCTTCCTCGCCGCGCGGCTCCCCTCACGGGAGTCTTCCTCGCCGCGCGGCTCCCCTCACGGGAGTCTTCCTCGCCGCGCGGCTCCCCTCACGGGAGTCTTCCTCGCCGCGCGGCTCCTCTAATAGTAGTCCTCTGGATTGGGATATTCCTCACTGCGGGGCTCTTCTAACAGGGGCATTCCTCCCTGTACTGTGAGTGGTAGCAGGATGTGCAGGCTGTGGCATCTGACTCTCCGTGCCTATTCCAGACCTCCACTCCCAGAGCGCATGTTAATTTCCGCAACGCACCAGTTCACAGGCCCCGGCACCAAACACATCCCACACTGCGAGCCAGTTCTCTCTCTCCAAGTGCAAATGCCACAAATACCAACGTCTGTACAAATAGCACTGCACTGGATCACTTTCAATCTTTCTGATTGTCATGCAGCATTAATGAAATTTATATATATATATATATATATATATATATATATATATATATGAAATTAATATTTAAAAGGAATCACAACAACAGCAACAACAATAATAATAATTGTGATGAATGCTCATGCTTTACAACACATGTTTTTCAGGGGTTGGCGTGGTAACACATCACTGAGACCTACTTTAAATGCCCTGGTGCTTGTTGATACAAAAATGTAGGGGAGCAAAACAAATAAAAATGAATCAATAAGCACATGCCGATGCAGTCCGGACAGCTTGAGCAATGGAATGCTTTATTCTGCATAGGTGTTGCATTATCATAATACAGTAATGGTGGAAAATAGACTTGCTGTGAATGAACACAATGTGCCCTCTGTCAGGCTTAACCATGTGCATTGACTGTGACCTCTGTGGCTTAAATTTGCACAAAATCCTCATTTCTAACTCAAGCGGACAGGCTCTTGGCTTCCTTTGCATGGTGACTATATATGTCCAAGTTTTACTGTCATCCTGCAACCTCTCAGAAAGACTCCAGACTGTATTGCAGTTTATTTAAGAGACAAATTGACTTGCTGCCCGAGTAATGACTTTTTAAAAATTCTCTGACATTTCCTTGCAGGTATTGACATGAAGAAGGACATTGATACATTAATAGCAGAGGAACGTGCTGACATCATCTCAAATTATGAAAAGGTCAGTAACCAGTAATACAAATATAAACTGATATATATATATAAACAGAAATAGTGAAAAACGGAAATGTGACAGAAAAAACACTAAGGAAACGAAACTGCATCTCATACAACAGTCATTTGTTACCCAAAAACTGCATCCACACCTTTCCATATTAAGAATTAATCTGTAAAACTAGGAAATACTCTCAAAGCATTTAAGTTGTCTAGACAAAAGTAATTCTGGTGTATTGTGCCATGCAATTAAAAGTTCGATTCGGCGAGTCCATCTTTTTTGTGTTTTAACAGGAGGGGCCTAGTTCCTTTTTTTTAAAGCGCAAATCAAAAGACAGCTTGTGTTTGCGGCGAACTGTAGGCACACTCCACATCTGGCTGCATTTTGTGCTACAAAGGGTTACCTGCAGGATGGTTGAGCATGAAAAGAAGAGCCTGAAGTGGGAAGCAGGGTATGCGCATGGTTGTGTGATGTGGATGTTTGGAGGTGTGATCTCTGCTAAGCTGCAGCCGTTTATTTCTGCATGTGGTGGTTAGCTGTAGCTATCAGTAGTGGAATCGCCGTGGCTGAGCGCCGTAGTGCTCAGAGGCAGCCTCGCTGGGCCCGACTGGACGGCCGCACAGCCTAAGCAAACGAAAGCCCCTCCAGCTCCCCCTCCCAAATAGATGCTTTTCAGCAAATTATCGGACAGTCTTACAGTGCCACAGGATCAACAAAGGCCCTTTTTTTTTTGCTTTTGTTAAATAGAACTAGTTCAGCCTGCATGCCTGAGTGGACTGATCGGGGTCGCCCTACGGAAATGTGTAATTAAGGCGCTGATTAGCATGGTTCGTCGTCTCTGAGCCACGGACACTTAGCTGCTCTTGTGTTTTCCTTTCTTTTATTGCTACAAGAGCAGCCCTTTGTTATGCTGTCTGACTGCTTTCCTTCCCTGAATTATAGAATTAGACGGACCCAAGAAGGGCCGTTTCCTGTTGGATATAGCCAGTGTCTGAAATTAATGGGAGCAAAGGGCAGAAAAGCCCCAGGAAATCTCAGAATGTCCCTAAAAACGGTGATCCGGGGGCAAAAATTGCCTCCAAGATTTTGGGGGAAATACACATATGCAGTTACATTAAGCCGTCTTGCATTAGTTTTATTTTTATACATTTAATTTAATTTCCATTTCCCTCTCTAACACACATTCATAGACACAGTGCTGTTGCTCACTCTATGCACATACCTAACGTTCTGTGACATGTAACTGTAACTATGTGCTGATATGGTACGATGCCTATCAGAGGCCAATTTTATTTTTATTCAAAAAAGGCATTAATGTGCAGACCACCAGTGAAACGTGTTGCTATGGAGCTAAATACACGGTTGTAATTGATGAAGCATATCGCTATTGAGTGAATATAATAATCTAATAAAACAGTTGTACTTTAAAGCTAAACACAAATGATCTCTTAATAACTGATAAAAAAAACACACTTAGAAAAAAAAACATTTGTAATTGTATTTTATTACTGTGAACTCATGAAGAAGTGCTAAGGGTGAACTGGAAACTTTACAGAAATTTGACACGACAGTCACAGGAGGGAGGAATTCGGATGGGAGAAGAGATTTGGCTTGACAGCCCCACTATCAGTTTATGTTGAGCTGCCGATCAGCTCAATGGGAGTTTTACATAAAAATGTTCTGAGGGTAAAACAAACAAATGATTGGTTTAGAGACAGAACCAATTAGATTATAGAGGAGGTGGGTCCAAGCAATTAGAAGAGGCAAGTTTTTAAAAAGGTGTGTTTTTATGAATTATTATTTTAAAATTATTTACATTTAGCTGAATAGTACCCGATGTTTTATCAGATTATTAAAGTATATTCAGCTTGATAGCAACATGTTTAATTATAACCGTATATTAAGCTCCATAGAGACATGTTCTATTACCTTATATTTAGCTTGGTAACAACATGTTTTCTGAACTGGCATGATTTTAATAATTATTACAATGATAAATCAAAGATATAGGGATTTTGCTTTAACGATATGCATACCTTGCTGATATTGCAGACCTAATTGTATTACATGGAATTCAAGATTTTCAAGCACAGACTGAAGCAGTAGCTATAAATACTATAATGCTGAACAGTTATATTCATGAGGAATTGTGTTAGAAAACTGTTAGTAAGATGGATACACACAGTTAACAGGGGTCTTTTCTGGATACGCACAGTTAACAGAGGTAATTTGCTGGCTATTGAAGTGTTACAGGTGTTGTTTCAGCTATGCTGTGGTATGGCAATATATGAAAATTTCATACCATACGGGAAATTAAAAGTGGTATACATGATGAACCGGTATACTGCCCAGCACTAAAGCTGATGCTTGATACATATACAAAGGCTATTAATAGCTAAATAAAAGCATGAATAGAAGTTTACTCAAAACACCCAACGTTCTGCTGTTTATTGGAATACTTGCCAGGGAACAGGGATGGGGGACTTAGGAGACTGGGATAAAACATCAGGAGCCCAGTGGCAAAATCTGCAGCAATACAAGTTTTATTAAATAGTTTAAATCTTACATATTTTTAAACAACCAAATGAAATATTAGGTGTTTGTTCATGAGGCAGATTTTCCTTTCTTAATATCATACATGCATATAGACTAAGGGCAGACAATGTTATCCAGAAGAGTTTTCACTTAAAGTTTTAGTTTTAGATTACTATTTATGGAGCTTTTCCACTGCCGCTAAGAACCAAGCCATACTCGAGCTGTATCTGAATCATACCTGAGTCTTACCCACACTGACATGGCCCTGCTTACTAGCTGGACCCAAAGCCTGACTAAACCGAGCTGGTTGTGTACCACCATCTGATGAAATACCATATGTACTGCCATCTGATTGGTCGAAATACAGATATTACAGATATATAATGGATTATCTGAAGGGAAAGGGGGCATGAAATGTTCATTATTAATATTCCTGACAACTTGGAACTTGAAAATTTCCCAGCATTTACTTAAAAAAGGACTATAGAACAGCTGAATGGAATAGATTCATAGTGAAGATTTACACCAGTGAATGCTAACTCCACTAGCATTTGATGCTAACAAACGATAACAATTCTCACGGACATGCTAAGTGAAAATGAGCACATAGTAAATCATGATGACCACTATGTGAAGAGTAAATAAGTGTCTCTTCAGTTTTACGTCACTGTTGCTTTCCAATCCCGACAGTGCCATTACTGAGCCAACCCTTCTGTAGCTGGAAACTGAAACAAGCTGGAACTGCCCTATAACTAGTCTCTCTTCCTGGTACGGCTCGGATACAGCTCAGTTCCTGTATGCCCCTGGATCAGCACCATTAGAACACTGATTGGCTGAAAAGTTCTCACGTGGGTTTGAACAGCTGACCTAAAGGTTTCCAAAAACTTCCAGGTTCAGAATTTCTAAGACAGCAGTACACAGGAATAAGGTGAAGCAGGAGACATTGGGAACGACCAGAAACCAGCCAAGTATGGGGCTTCTTAATTCCAGAAATGACCGTTAAATGATCCGATAGTTTCTAATGAATCGTAGGATGACATCAAATGCCCTTCAAAAGGAATGGGAAGCATTAAGTGCAGGTGTGAAGTGCACTGCTAGGACTCCTAAAGCAGGCTCCTAAAGCAGGACTGAAGTCCCATAAAGCAAGGAAGGAGCCCTTCATCAATGAGAAACAGAGAGGAACCAGGCTGCAGTTTGCATGCAAAGAATCTATATTTATGTACAGGTGGACACCCCTAAATTGAGAAATGGGTGAAACAAAAAATTGTGCTGTGGTCTCTTAATTTTTTCAGCTGCTTTGTGTGTGTGTGTATATATATATATATATATGTGTGTGTGTGTGTGTGTGTGTGTGTAAAAATAGTATTGCCTTTTGTGTTTCCAGGTACCATAGGTGCAGAAATAATGATGTAAGCTTGTGAAGCTTGAAATTCACTTCTTATAACAGGGGAGAATTTCCCCCTTATATTTTTAGCATAAGGTGGGGGGTGAATTTTAGAATATTGTGAATGTTATGGGACTTCCATTGTATATGCGATCCATCGTTGACCGAAACATCACTGTTAAATAATTGCTAAACGGTAGGGTTGTGTCATATCAACCCATCCACGGTAGCACCAGTATAAATTTTTACGTAATAGAAAACTGTCATCTCACGATATCAATGATATAACAACGGGATCCATTTAGGGCTGCCACTAGCGACTATTTTTCTATGGATTAATCTATCAACTATCTTACCGATAGTTTGATTGATCTAATCGATTAATTTTCTTCTTAATTTTTTGTCTCTTTTAAGTTAATTTTATTTTGGAAACAACTATATTTGCCTAAAAAACATCGGACTTTAAACTTAAGGACCCGCCACACCACGGCATCGTTTCACCTTGTTTTTCCACAGTATCTCCTCCTTTAAAAAGATGTTACGGGTGCTGTGCTTTCTTCACTGCCACTTCAGTGGTTATTGCTTCCATGATATACCAAAGTAATCGCATGTAGCGTGCTACGCTACACCGAATTTATATAGATTACTAACTTTTACGCATCACATTATCTCTGATTAATATTTTAAGCTTATCCAATTGTTTGTGTAAGAAAATGTTCATACAGTGCCGAAAATCCAGCGTCCATTATCTAAAGCCCACAATGACATAGTGTATGTTACCATTTTTACTTAAGTTAATGGATATTTTTTAAAAATTAGTTTCCGTTTTAGTTTCATTTTTTGTTTATGGTAATAACACTGGTCCCAACAAGCCCAACATGCACGAACGCACATACAGGCACCGTTAATCAGCGCAGAAAAAGCTAACCTAAACATTTTCTCAAACACTTCAGTGGAGATTCTAACGTAGCAGTCAAATGACTATGGCTTTAATAATGAGTGTATCTAGCAGCTATAAGGACAAAGGATATTAAAAGCTCTCTGTACTAATGGTAATTTAATAAACATAAATAAACAACATTTAAGATGGTTTTGTCTTTTCTGGTGGTCCATCATCCGGAGTAGCGCCTGTGCTAGAGGGGCACTGACTGGTCAGGGACCAGTGTTCTGTCATAATATACTACCTATCGAGACGTGCTATCGAGCCTTTCTGCGCATGTGCAGTTCCACCGTCTTGGGATTAGGGTTAGGTTTTAGGGGTTAGGGTTAGGGTTAAGGTAAGGGTTTTAGGGGTTTTGGGGGGTTAGGGTTAGGGTTAGGGTTAGGGTAAGAGTTAGGGTTAGGGCTATCGATTAGCACTACAGTAGCATTTTTCGACAAGGCAGCATATACAGTATCGACAGAACACTGGAATTGGCTGATTTTCAGCATGCTTGACTCAGACTGGAGACCAGCCTGAACCGGTTTGTTTTAGGCATGCACCACACCTCATGCACACAGCAGCGCAGGCAAAAGCCTCACATCTACATGCACGCTCACAGCCACACGCTAACATGTCATTAGCGTGGAAGTTCTTCACTGTGAGTGCAATTAGTAATACACGTAAAACCAAAGTAAACCATGGGGGACCCACCACAAAAACATGGTGAATCACCAGAGGTAAACTTGAAACTCATTATTAAACATATACTATATAATAATCATTAAATCATTAAATAATCATTAAATTCCAGTCACAGAGCAGTTTATTTTGAGACTTGTTTAAGTGAGAAAAGATCCTGTAACTGTGCAGTTTGGGGGAAATTGTGAAGTTTACAGAAAGAAAATCGGAATTGGCAAAATCAGTATCGGCAGGGTACACTTGGTAAAAAAATCGGAAATCAGTATCGGGCAAGAAAATTGAAGTTGGTGCAGCCCTAGCATGTATCTTTCCTCTTCAGGTGCTTGTGCGTAGCACAAATGCTGCCGTGCTATGCCATTCAAACTTTGCACAGTGTGCAAACTACCCTTTTTTGGTGATAATTTGAATTACTTACATAATTAAGTAGTAATATTGAAGGAAAAAAATTGTTATAACAAATTAAAACTGGTGTTCTTGTCAAAGAATCTAGTGTTTGGACTGTGATGTGTCTGCTAGCTGGCTGGCATTTTTATTTTATTTGTTTACATTTTGACTGAAGATTTGTTCAGATTGCTGCTGCTTGTTCACATTTGTACTTAAAATTTGAGGTCAATTTTATTAGGCGACAATATTGTGCAGGCTGCTGAAGAGTTCCAAGGTTTATGTGACTTTTACTATTGTTATACTAACGTGTTAAGCAGTAATGCTACTTAAGATTTCCAAGAAAACACTACATAGGCTACTTTTGTGCTTTCATTTGACTTATGCTGTGTCACTGTAGGACATATACACTCACCTAAAGGATTATTAGGAACACCTGTTCAATTTCTCATTAATGCAATTATCTAATCAACCAATCACATGGCAGTTGCTTCAATGCATTTAGGGGTGTGGTCCTGGTCAAGACAATCTCCTGAACTCCAAACTGAATGTCAGAATGGGAAAGAAAGGTGATTTAAGCAATTTTGAGCGTGGCATGGTTGTTGGTGCCAGACGGGCCGGTCTGAGTATTTCACAATCTGCTCAGTTACTGGGATTTTCACGCACAACCATTTCTAGGGTTTACAAAGAATGGTGTGCAAAGGGAAAAACATCCAGTATGCGGCAGTCCTGTGGGTGAAAATGCCTTGTTGATGCTAGAGGTCAGAGGAGAATGGGCCGGCTGATTCAAGCTGATAGAAGAGCAACTTTGACTGAAATAACCACTCGTTACAACCGAGGTACTGTATGCAGCAAAGCATTTGTGAAGCCACAACACGCACAACCTTGAGGCGGATGGGCTACAACAGCAGAAGACCCCACCGGGTACCACTCATCTCCACTACAAATAGGAAAAAGAGGCTACAATTTGCACGAGCTCACCAAAATTGGACACTTGAAGACTGGAAAAATGTTGCCTGGTCTGATGAGTCTCGATTTCTGTTGAGACATTCAAATGGTAGAGTCAGAATTTGGCGTAAACAGAATGAGAACATGGATCCATCATGCCTTGTTACCACTGTGCAGGCTGGTGGTGGTGGTGTAATGGTGTGGGGGATGTTTTCTTGGCACACTTTAGGCCCCTTAGTGCCAATTGGGCATCGTTTAAATGCCACGGCCTACCTGAGCATTGTTTCTGACCATGTCCATCCCTTTATGACCACCATGTACCCATCCTCTGATGGCTACTTCCAGCAGTATAATGTACCATGTCACAAAGCTCGAATCATTTCAAATTGGTTTCTTGAACATGACAATGAGTTCACTGTACTAAAATGGCCCCCACAGTCACCAGATCTCAACCCAATAGAGCATCTTTGGGATGTGGTGGAACGGGAGCTTCGTGCCCTGGATGTGCATCCCACAAATCTCCATCAACTGCAAGATGCTATCCTATCAATTTGGGCCAACTTTTCTAAAGGATGCTTTCAGCACCTTGTTGAATCAATGCCACGTAGAATTAAGGCAGTTCTGAAGGCGAAAGGGGGTCAAACACCGTATTAGTATGGTGTTCCTAATAATCCTTTAGGTGAGTGTATAATGCTGTGTCACTGTAGGACATATATAATGCTGTGTCACTGTAGGACATATATAATGCTGTGTCACTGTAGGACATATATAATGCTGTGTCACTACTATTGCACTATTGCTGTTGCTGCTGGCACCTTGTGGCAATAGTTTCTCACTTCGAATTTGGTAGTCTATCATCAATGATAGTAGCTCATTGGAAAAGAAGGATGGAAAATACCTTTCATTTTGTTTGCACTAATAAATGATGCTCCCTGCAATCTGCAATCATAGATAAAACGTTGCTCAGTATTTTTTTTTTCAATATTGTCATAAATATCATTATGGCAAATTTAATTGAAATATGACATAATTTTGAGGCTATATCACCCACCCCAAATAAACGGTGTTTTAGCTTTTTTCCTTTTTTCATAAGATAAGATAAGATAGGATTGACTTTATTAATCCCACAATGTAGGTCTTTTGTAAATACTAAGTGGCTAAGAGAATGTTTGTAAGGTAGGGGATACCAGAAAATAACTTGATCTTGAGAGGAAAACTATAGCTTTGTTGAGATCATGAGGAAAATAAGTGGTGATCTCGACATAACAAGACAGAAAAGAATTCAGTGGGATGTCCTCTACAAACTTCCATATCATGCAGAATTGGAGTGAAAATACACAGACAAAGTAGTTGTGTGTTTATCTGTACAGGGAATGTTCAGAGTTCTTTAAGTAATAAATGGAAACCAAAATTACTTTTAGCCCCCCCCCCCCCCCTTTATTTTTGCTGATCCAAAAAACAAGACGATTCGTGATTCAAAAACTGTGATACGTTTTGTAATCTGTTGCACCTCTATTTGACACCTGTCCCTGTCACACTAAACTCCGTATGTCATCCTGACATGTGTAGCTGCGTGGGACAATCCAACGGCGGCCTCATTGTGCTCTTAATTTGCCTTTTTTATCTGCTACCTGATCAGATGAGATAAATGCTAGCTGTAGTGAAGTGTCGTTAGAGGCTGTGGTGGTGAATATGCAGATTGTGGCATTTCTTCATGATAAGTGGTTGTGTTGTTCAGCTATTCTTACAATTAAAATGCTGCTTTAGTGTCTCACGCACTGTTCCTGTATTGGCATGTAACTGAAGCTACGGTTTCTGTGTAGTGAACCCCAGTATTACAGCAAGTCTATTGCTGTAGTGTATGAGGAAACAGACATGTCACATGGTGATTTAAGAAAACTTTGACTTCCGCATCTTCAAGGATAAATTCAGAAGATAGTCAAGAAAACTTCTGTTAGGTATGGCTTTCTCATTGCTTTAAAAGTTTGTTGTGGAATATGTGTACAGTTCTGGAAAAAATTGAGACTACTTTATATATATATATATTTAATCTGCAATTTAAAATCCTGGTTCTGCTGGCAAAAGACTACACTGAGCAGCAGGCTGCTTTCAGGCTCAAAGTTTCTAAGACAGCAGTACACAAGTAAAAGCTGAAGCAGGAGACACTGGCAATGACCAAAAACGAGCTAGGAAGAGGCCAGAAGCAACTTTCTAATGCCAGAGATGGCTGTCGACTTCCTTAGCAGTGCCTCAAAGATTGAAGGATGACCTCAAGTGACCTTCAAAAGGAATGGTAAGCATTAAGTGCAGGAATGAAGTGCTCTGCTAGGACAGCTCATATCAGGCTCCTAGAAGCAGGACTGAAGACCCATAAAGCAAGGAAGAAGCCCTTCATTAATGAGAAACAGGGGAGATCCAGGCAGGAGTTTGAAAAAAATATTTATTTTACAGAGTCACACCTATAAATTGAGAAATGAGTGAAACTGAAAACTGAGGTCTCTTAATATTTACCAAAGCTGTATGTTCATCCATCATTCAACTGCCCATCCAGTCTGCCAAGGAGCCTGGGGCCTGTCCCAATCAGCTTAGGACACAAGGCAGGCCAGCCCAGCACAGGGCATACATACCTTCACACTCAGATTCTAAGAAGATGCCAGTTCCCATACCTGCATGTCTTTTGTCTATGGGCAGCATGGGGAGAGGATGCAAACCTCTACCTCTACACAGTGGGGACAGAGTCATTCTGTTACTGTTACATATTTGTACAGTATATATAGGTGTGTGTGTGTGTGTGTGTGTATGTGTGTAAAATGCAAACTTCTGATCAACTCCGTGGCTGTTTGGTTTCAGGGCAGACAGCAGGGTGTGCAGATTAACGTGTGGGAAGATGCGGACAGCGACATATACAAGATCATGGATCGCTTCGGCTTCTTGCAGTGAGTCACTCGGGTCCCACGCTTCCATATCTGCTGGAGACACTGTCTCACTTGCTCTGGAGGAATGTTATTGTACCAGATGTTAGGAAGATGTTGGAGGGGAAAGCGAATTCCCAGACATTTCTTTAGCAGTGAGGAGAGTCATGTGATCGGTTAAAATGGTATTGGGATGCCAGTCGGTAATAACGGTTGTGTTTGAATATCTCTCGCAGCAAGGAAGAGCTTCCCAGACCCAGTGCACTTGAGGAGAAGGTAAGGAGCGATATATGTAGTGCTTTATGTTCTGCATTTAGCTTCTCGACACACGCTACTGAAAAACAACATGTCAAATAACAACTTGTGAGATAATCGGAGTAGATAATTTATTGACAAGCTTAGGATACAGAACAGCAAGGAGCCAGTGGACTCTGCATCCATCCTCTAACCTCGGGCTTCCCAGCTGATTCCCCTGATAGAGTGGCCTGGGCTCCGCTGTCATCCATGCTAGATGTGGATCAGGAACTTTATAATCTCCCTCATTACAAAGGCAGGACCTCCGATTGTTGCAGGAAATGAGAATCTGCCTCCTCCTGTTCTCCGTTACGCTTATTAGCATCTGTTATACTCGTGTGCTCTGTCTGTTTTCATTAAATGAGGCTTTGTTTTACTGTTTAGCTTTTCCCCTCTTTTTAAATGGAAATATTCATATTTCTCCCTCAGCTATTTTTGTTTTAGCTTTTGCCACAAAATTCAACCTTTTCTTCCCTCTTCTGCAGCAAATACATCAGGAGATTGAAAGGGTGGATAAATGGCTGAAAATGGTGGCCAGCTGGAATAAGTACCAAAACAGTGACAAGGCAAGTGGCATCTGCCATTTCACGTTTTGCAGCTGCACAAGAAGACTTTGACCAGACCTCGCTAGGCCTTGTTTTAGTTTGTTCACTGTTCCTTGTCGGCCTGCCCCCCATGCCCCCCCTCCCCCCCCTCCCCCCAGATGTCACGGCGGGTATATAAGGGGATTCCCCTGAAATGTCGGGGCAAGGTGTGGTGCCTCCTCTTGGAAGTCGAAAAGGTCAAGAATGCCCATGCAGGAAAGTACAAGGTGGGTAGAAACCTGTAACTTGGCTTTTCCTGGTAAGCTGTTTGGGCCACAGATGAGAATTTTACAAGTTTCCTGTAATGGTGGCTGGTGGTCGTCATAGACACTGTGTATAGCACAGAGCTAATGCTGGCCAGAATGCTAATGCTGGTTATGATCGTGAATGTGTGTTTTGGGTTTTTCTTTAAACTCGCAATTTTGCCGTTTGCAGCACATGAAGGAACAGGCCAGGCATTACTCGACAGAGATCAAACAGATCGATCTGGACATCAACAGGACATTCCGAAACCACATCATGTTCAAGGACCGCTTCGGAGTGATGTGAGTCGTGTTTATATGCGGATGCTGGCATAGCGGGGGCAACATGAATTTGCAAAGGGTGACAGAATTAGCAAAGGGGTAACAATTCAGACAGCATGATTGTTGATTTGAAAGTCCCTTTTATAGCAGTGAAAAGCTTCTTAGGGCAGCAGCAGCAGCCTTGCCTTGTGAGTATGCTCTGTATGCTCTGCAGCTTCTCCACACTCTAAATGTTATTGTCTGGCTCTGCTATGTGGAGGAAACAGGCGCCACCTGGCAGCACGAGGGGAATTGCCCTAATGAAGCATAAACAGCTGTGTTAATACCGTGTCCCTTTCACTCGTCACATCCTCTGAAGATCAGGGCTTGTTTGAGGCAACTTACACACACTGCTGTCTTTTACTGTTCCCCCCCCCCCGCACAAGAGGCTTATCGCCTGCCTGCTTTTGTGTGTGTCGACACCCTCTAGCTCTGTAAGCCACCGACTGGAGTCACTTCCTCCCTGCATGTCATGCTGCTCTTCCTGTTAGTGCCCGAGCTGACAGGAAACAGCACTGCTGCTTTGCGAGGCTGCGCGTCACTCACAATGGCTCAGTACAGTGCGATGGCTCTGTACAGTACAATAGCTCCGTACACTTTGAAGCTTAGGAAATTATTTTGCCGTTCCTAATAGCCGTCTTAGTCCTGTATTGTGTGTGTTCAGGCTCAAATACTTCACTTCATTGTGTAGCAAGAAATTTACTTTGGATGTTTGAGAAATTCCCACTGAGAACATGCTGGGGTTTTGCTTGTGCATTTAATCTTTCTCTCAAAAAGTATTGAAACTGCATTGCTTAAAATCTTTAATGTTAATGATTCATAGGTTTTCTTCTAAATAAACATGAATGACATTTGTGTGTAAATCTCAGCTTTGGTTAAAATGGGGTTACATCCTGTTTATATTGCAAGAAAATTGTAAATCTTATATAAAACAGAAACAAAAGAAGTGGCCTTTGCAGTGGTCATGATCTTTACCGTATCCGAGTGGGAAGGTGCCTATGCTACCAGCTCTGTGCGTGTGCAGGTCTCCTGTTCTTCCTGTGTTATGTGGTTTTCCTCCTGCGGTCTAAAGAGATGCGGTCCAAGGATGGATGGATGGATGGATGAAGGCAGAGTGTCATAGTGACTCAGTGATTAGCACTGTAGCCTGAGAGCTTCAGGGGGAAGGTCAGAGTTCCACCCCAGCCTCTATGTGTGAAGTTGTCATATTCTCCTTGAGTTTCTCCCACAGTCCAAAAACATGAGGTTTAGATGAATTTGCATCTTTAGTGATAGTGTGCGTGTGTGGATGTGTACTAACCATAGTGTGGGGACCAAATGTCCCCACAATCTGGTAAAACCTTTTATTTTGTAGCTTGTGGGGACATTTTTCAGGTCCCCACGATAGAAACCTGAATTTAATAAAAATCTGTAAATGCAATCAAAAAACTAAAATAGCTTAAAGTCTTTTGTTAGGTTACTTATTGTTAAGGTTAGGGCTGGGTAGGGGTTAAAGCTATTATTGTTGGGATTAGGGTTTTTCCCCATAGAAACAAATGGAGAGTCCCCACAAAGATACAGATGCCAAGGCATCTGTAGTGTCACTGTGTGTGTGTGTGACATTGACTGGCATTCTGGCCAGGGTGTCCCCTGCCTCATACTCTGTGCTTCAGACTCTAACTTCACCACAGTTCTCTTCCAACAAGCTGTTAGACGGTGGAAAATGGACGGATGAGTGTTCTGTGGCCTGTGGTCATTGATTTTTGTCAGTGGTTGTCTATATTGATTTCATTTTGACACTGAGTAGCATGGTAGTTGTGTAGGAGATATTGTGAAAGCAAGGGTGACGATGAGTAAAGTGTTACCTGTGAGGTGGGCACAGATGATAATGCTTCTGTCTCTTGTTGCAGGCAGCAGGCTCTGTTCTGGGTGCTGGCGGCCTACTCTGTGTACAACCCGGTGAGTATGCAGCCTGCCATGCAGACGCTCCTCCACAAGGCCCATGCTCACTCTGCTTGCTGCTCTTTCATTGGACCTTTGTTTTGCCTTCATATCAGAAGATTGAAAGTGTTGCGTTTCTTCAGGGACAGCCTGGAAATTTGGTCAGAATGGCAGCTGTTTCTGAGATCTAACGTGCGTGCTACTTTTTTGCATTTCTGTGACTGGAGGGGAGTCTTCAGAAAGAGAGCAGCGAGCGGAATGTTCCAGAAGGGAGACAGATCTGCCACTTGGCACACTGACTGCGTTTCAGCAGTGCCGATGAAATGGCAAAGCATAGTTACATTGCTTCTGCACCCAAGAAGCCGGTTTATCGAGGTGGTTTATCAGCGCTGCTCTTTTGGCACGTTTATGTCAGGTTCACTATAACATAAAATGAACTTTATTGATCCCAGAGGGAAATTCTGCATACAGCAGCAAGGTAGGTAAAGTGCAGATAACAAACATATAGTGCAAAACAAGACAATGTGCAATGACAATGGTCTGCACTTTATGTACCTTGTTGCAATAGGCACGATGGTTTTTGTTTTAATTTGGTGGCATAGGCCTGCAGTTTATAGAGATCTCATATGGGTTTTCGTGGGTTCAGAAAGCCAGATTCCAGCAGTTGTGACTTGTGAAATGTATCACTGGTTATCTGCGTTATTGTCAGAGCATATAGGACAGATGCTCAGTTCAGTGTTGTGGAAAAAGTCAGCCACTCTGTCCTTCCAAAGGAGAAGGTCCCTCTTGGCAGGTAGCTGATGCATGTAATGTGTTTCAGGGTTTCACAGAGCAGTGCAATAGTGTAATAGTGCAATAGCTCTGCACGAGTACCTTTTCCTGTTCTTCAGGGTGGCCTAATCATGCATGAATCTAGGTTTCCTAGAATTGCAGCAGTACTAGATTCATTCCTGCTGACTGTGTGCGCAATGGTGCATTACCAGGAGGTGACCTACTGCCAAGGGATGAGCCAGATCGCCGCCATCTTGCTGATGTACATGAATGAGGAGGATGCTTTTTGGGCGCTCGCGCAGCTGCTGAACAACCAGAAGCATGCCATGCACGGTGAGTCAGGCTTCAAAGCTCAGAGACAACGAAATAGGAAGCGGAGGTCTCCAAGGACTCCCCTTGTGAACCCCAGGGTTACAGACCAGCTGTGGCCAGGAGCCTCTGCACGTTAACCATAACTAAGGACGTCACTGATGCTGCTGTAGGCCTTCACATGCTATCTCCTTTGATTTTTAGGATTCTTCATTCCTGGATTTCCCAAACTTCATCGTTTTCAGGCACATCACGACCAGATATTTTCCAAACTGATCCCAAAGCTAAAGAAACATTTGGTAAGATCTTCATTTGTTTTCTTCTTCGTAATCTCCGTTCGGGCTGAAATGGTGAGCCGGAATGAATTCAGTAGGACCACCAGTTGCATCCCCCAGCCTGTGAATGCAGCTGGGATTGCTTAAATCACTTTCTCCATTCCAGGACAAGGAGCAGATGTCCTCCGGGATATACACCACCAAATGGTTTCTACAGTGTTTCATTGATAGGGTGAGTCTCTTTCACTTATCAGCAATATTATGTATACTGGTAAAAGCTGCAGTAGAATCTTTATATGTTCATGAGTCACGTAATTCACTGACTGCAAATGTCTTATTTACAGTAATAGCAAAAAAAAAGTATATACTGCACATGTATAATCAGCAGCATGGAATTATCCCGTAGTCGTGTGGTTTGGCTTGGAACCTTGATGAAGTGTTCCCCCTGCTGCATGTAGAGAATGTGAATCCTTTAATCGTACAGAGAGGCGCCCGAGTTGGAGTCTGGGCCCGAGTTTGTGTGTGATTTTGGGCGGCTGTGATTTATCCCGTGTTTGTCATTCATACACACAATTTAGTGGCTTTTGTGGTGTGGAGAAGCGAGCTGCTGTCAGCACATTCAGTCCATGCAAAGCCAGGACTCGGAGCTTGTCAAGGCTTCCAGTCCTAGCACTTAAAAGAAGCTTTTCCCCACAGCATTACTGAACTATTTACCTTTTTCCTGTAGAGATAATTGTGTGATTTTGTTTAATATTAATATTTTTGTTTTGTTGTTATATAGACTCCATTCACTCTGACCCTGCGTTTGTGGGACATCTATATTCTCGAAGGGGAGAAGGTTTTAACTGCCATGGCTTACACCATCTTGAAACTATACAAAAGTAAGGGCCTAGCTTATCTTTGGTCACTGAATCTGCTTCATCCTTTGAATCTGCTAAATGGAATAGGTCACGTGCACAGGGTGTCTGACGATTCCGTCTCACTGCTCCTTCCCCTATAGAGGTTTTGCTAAAGATGTCTCTGGAGGAGCTACGGGAGTTTCTGCAGGAGGAGATTGTGGAGTCCTTCAGCCTGGGGGACGATGTGGTCATTGAGCATCTTCAAGCCTCAATGGCCGAACTACGCAAAATGAAGCTGGACCTTCCTCCTCCAGGTGCTGCCAGGAAAAGAAGCCAGTTGATGTTTTTCCAGAGTAATTTGTACATAAATGTAGCTAAATGTTATATAGCTATAGCTAGATGTTTTTATTTAATAAGGTTGAGCATGTGGCTTTACTAGTACTACAGGTCTTCTTCCGGGACTCAGGTACCACGTGCTCTTATTAATATTATTGCTACGTTTGGATATTTCTGTCACATCAGTCCTAAAGAAAGTACTAGCTGTTTGAAATGAAACTTGGATATATAACTATTTTTTTTCTTTCCAGCGAGACACGATGAGTTTCCGAAGAATGCCCTTGGCCTCGAGTTACCCATAGTGCTTATGCCAGTCAAGCTGCCCCAGGTACCCAACAGCAAATGCCTGCCCCCAGTGCTACAGCAGCCAATGGGAGGGCCAGTCCTGACACAATGGCAGGAGAGGACCCGTCAACCTCCGAGTGACATTTTGGACTTCAGGAATGCCAATGGGCAGGGTCCACTGTCAACATTCTCCATACATTCACGGACCCCCAAAAAGCCGCAGCATGGGTTGGAAGTTCAAGAAGCAGTTGAGCGTGCAAGTGGGGATTGGCCCCCCCCTTATGAGCCCCCTGAGAATGACATCATGGCTATGCAGTCTCAGGAGGAGCCAGTAGACCTTCCTAATCTGCCACCACCCCCACCTCTGTACATGCAGGAGTCTGTTTGCAGAGAGCCGGAATCACAGCCCCTACCACCCTCCCCCCAACCTATGTCCCTGTGCCCAGCCAAGCCTTTGGACCTCCACCTGCAGGAGGTGAGCTTTTCTTCCAGGTCCAGTCACCTGCCTGTCAGGTTCCCAGTGACTCTATCGGTGCCCCAGCCGCCCAGCCACAGACGGCCCTCCAACATCTCGCAGTACGACAATCTCTCTGAAGGAGAGCGGGAGGTGGACCACTCTCCTGATCAGCTGCTGGAGGAGACTGCTTTGCTACTCCAAAGTCTGTCTGCAGACCTCCAACCTAAGGAGATGTCAGGACCTTCCACAGCAGAGTCACCTTAATTTTTCCCTCATCCTCCCCCACCCGTGACCATAAATCCAGCGGCCTTACCCATTCCTCTGTCACCATGTTCCATGTAATGCAGTATGATGGTGTATGCAAGTGACCCCGCCTGGCTGAACCCTGTATGCTCTGCCAGTCCTCAAGCTTTTGGACTGAAAGTAGAGCCTTTGGGATGTAGTTGGTACCAATGAAGAGTTCTTGGAATACCAAAAGGAAATGAGCTCCCTCCACTCTTCCAAGCAGACAGGCAGTGTAGTTGCTTGGCATTTTCGGGCCAGTTGCTGCATCCATTGACCTGTTCAGCTGTGACCTCAGGACAAATGCTAAGCGCTTCTGTTCCTCCAAGCCAGGAATCTACCCCGACTCACCCAACTGGTGATTCCAGACTGGTGATATAGCACAGCTGGTGCTGGCAAGATTGCCCTTCCATGAAGCAGAAGTGGCTCTATCCCAAGCAGTAATATCACAACGTAGCATTTTGATAAACGCACCACTTTTTCATTTCATCCATATGAAATAACCTTGTTTTTTTTCTATAGCCATGCCTTTGATTAAATAATACTTTTATTGCTTATGCAATCTGTAGGGCAGAAACACCGCAGAGCTGATTTCAGTGCCATCATTAATACAAGGATGGCTGAGCTGTAATATGTAAAGAAGGATTTAACAATCAATCTGAAGCTTTGTTTGATTTTGCCAAGCAGTTCTGAATCATTCCTGGGTTTTTCCTTTGCCTGTACCCCATTTTCTGACATTCAAGCCTGTCAATTTGGTTCTATTTATCAGTTACTGGCTTCTACCTACATGATTCATGATGGTCTTAAAATAGGATTCAGTTGCATTTTATTTATTTATTTTTTAATCTTCATGTGATGTTTGGTATTTCATAGAATTTATCATGATTTGTATACTTTATTATGTATTGTATTGTGCTTTTTAATATTTGTACAAAAATCTTTGCAAGTAGTATTGTACATTTGTTAGAAATGTAAAAAATGCAGTATGTAAATGAAAACATTGAACAGTAATAATCAGCCAGTCAAAATGTATGAATTACGAACTCCTGGGCATACCACTAATTATGCGTTCTTGCATCCTTTAACAATTCCTTCTGGCATACTTAACGGTAGTAAGACGTTGCATTTCTTTACATGGTTTCTGGTTCGTTATCTCCCCCTAGTGTACAGTTAGCTAATAGCACATAATTTAATATATTTACCTGTCTACCATCTCAGTATGGATTTTGTGTGGCTGTTAATATTCTCCCTTTTGTATGATTTCCATGCTTTTGTAATTTTTTTTCTTTCTCAAATGTGCCTTAAATTATTAGCTATTATAAGCTGGAACGTATAAGTGTATTGACGTCACCCATCTGCAATATTATAATTGTTTTGCATGTAAGAGCGCATGTAGTGAGGAGTGGTGGGTGTAACAGGCAATGATGATACATAAAGGCTCAGGAAAACAAACTCTGGGTTAGTTAGCTATATAGTGTGGAGCTTTAAGGTGCTACAAGGAGATCAGATACATTAAAGCCTTACAGTGTTTGCACTATTCTGTACTTTTGTAATATTCTCAGTATTCGCAAAGGTTTAGTCTTGCATGGTTTGTATTTTACTCTGATGCACTGTACCTTCTTAAATAGTGGGAAATCCCACTGCAGATTCAAGTAAATGTTCCAGAATCAAATGTGTGAGCTTTTTTTTTCATTGCTACTAATTTCATAAGTAACATTATTACAGGGTATACTGCACTGCTGAACCACTGCACTACACAGTTAATTGAAAATCTTTTGCACTTTCACAAGGCCTCTGTATGTGACCACAAAGGCTGATTAACAGCTTTTCATGAGAATAGTTACACTATTAATACAAGTGCATGGTCTAGTGCTTAACAGGTACAACCAAAAGCTAGGCTCACACTTCAGCACGCTGCTTAAACAGAGTATTATCTGTTTCACCCCTGTCCACATCACACACACATTTTATGAACAGAGAAAGCATCAGGTTTTGCATGCCACTTCTGACAATTGCATCAAGCATGCATAATTGCACAATGAGTATAACCTGCACCATAGAGGGTACTTATTGTGTAACAGAGAAAATAATATAATGTTAATGTGCAGTGTGATGTTTATTTGTTTCTTTCTAAAAGCCTCACCATGAATCAGGAAACCAGTTGATTTCTGTAGCCCCCCCACCAGGATAACATTATGGTCTGCCAGAGAAACACAGGTAAGATTTTTTTGTATTGTTCTGTTTTTTATGTTAATTGAATCTTGAGAGAAATTGAACATATTTATAACCGAGACATTCATATGATTTTAAAGTTTTTCTGTTGTACTCATGTTTCTTGGATGAAGATGCTTTAAATGACCTATTGTTAACTACAGTCTAGATGGATTCCACAAAGACCCTTCATCCCCACAAGGAAGGGGTATTTCTGTAATTATTAGTAAATATAACAGAGTACCTACTTTTGAATGTAGGGCAGACCAGGTGTACAGACAGGTTTCCTCAATCACAGAAGAATAAAGATCCATTACTGTCTGTGCAATTACAGACTTGAATTCTTTAATCCATGTACTAATCCAAAATTGCTTCCATTAATAATGTTTAAATCATGGACATTTTTATCTAAACATGCATTTAATGGATTTAAGAGTGACTTTTTGGTACATGAGATTGTTCACTGTCTACTTTCATTAAGTAGAAGCAGAGCTGTTTTATAGGTCTGCCTTGGTTAGTGGGATATAAGCAGTTTGCCCTATCTTGTCCTTTCTCATTCCACCCCTGAAAGGTTTAGATTGTCTTGTCAAAGAATTAATCTTATATTCAATGGATCCTTAATGCCATTTAGTGCTGTGTCATCATCCCTATTACTATACAAAAATCTGTAGCCAATTAAAATTGATTTTTAGATTACCATGAAAGGAAAAAAAACGATATTCACTGACGCTCCATTCACTCACACATGCACACCTGTGGACAATTTGAAACTGTATAAATATAAAACAGTATACAAAACAAGATTCATAAATATCAATAGAAATAACAAAGAGAAACAGAAACAAATTGTAGTAAATGCAAAAAAAAAATAAAAGTAATTATTACACCACTACCTGATTGACTAACAAACATGCTAGTGTTACAGTATACTAGTCTATTTCATTACATGCATCATAAAATGTTCATAAAGAGGTGAAATAGCTGGCCTACCTTTATCTTTTGTGCATTTCTCCTCTTCGTTCCTTTGTTTCTAAACTGGGTACCTGACGGATTTGACTTTTCTTATCCATTTGTGCTATTTTGGCATCAGTTTACCCATATTACCCATCATGCAACACTGCCAACCAGGAGTCGAAACTGAACTAATTCAAGTTGGTGGCATGCAGACTGACTTTATAAACTTCTCAAAAAATTAAAGGAACACTTTGAAAACACATCAGATCTCAATGGGGAAAAAACATGCTGGATATCTATACGGCTATGGACTGTGTAATGTGTGAGGAATGAAAGGATGCCACATCGTTTGATGGAAATGAAAATTATCAAACTAGAGAGGGCTGAATTCAAAGACACCCTGAAAATCTAAGTGAAAAAATGATGTTGCAGGCTAGTCCATTTTGCCAAAATTTCATGGCAGCAACTCAAAATTGTACTCACTAGTTTGTATGGCCCTCACGTGCTTGTATGCATGCCTGACAACATCAGGGCATCCTCCTAATGAGACGATGGATCATGTCCTGCGGGATCTCCTCCCAGATCTGGACCAGGTTCTTGGCTGGAAACAGTTGGATTGCCCTCTTCAGGTCAGGGAGGAGGTACTGCGTCAAGTGTTCAAGTATCTCAGGGTCTCGTTCACCAGTGAGGGTATGCGAGATCGAGAACTGGACAGACGAATCGGAGTGGCGTCTGCAGTTTTGCAGTTGCTTAACCGGTTTGTCGTGGCTAAGAAAGAACTGAGCCGCAAAGCTCTCAATCTATTGGTCCATCTTTGTCCCTACCCTCACCTATGGTCATGAGCTATGGGTAATGACTGAAAGAATGAGATTGCGAATACAGGCGGCCGAAATGAGGTTTCTCCGCAAGGTGTCTGGGCTCTCCCTAAGCTCGCTGGAGGGATTATATCTCTCAGTTGGCCTGGGAACGCCTCGGCACCCCCCCCCCCCCCCCCCAAAGACCTGGTAGAAGAGTAGCTGGGGAGATGGAGGTCTGGGTATCTCTCCAGAAGCTGCTACCCCCGCGACCCGAACCCTGGACAAGCGGAAGCTAATGGATGGATGGATGGATATCATAGTGTGACTGATTTTTACTAATTTTATAGTACTGTACAAAGTTGGAGGTGCGCTATTTGCTAGATTCCCCCATTCCACCTACCCCGGGCTTCCAGTGGGGTCACCTAAGGTCAACCCACCCCCACCCCCTCCCCATCTCGTACCTCTCAGCGGTAACCTGCTGAGTTCGCACACTAGAATTGCGGTACCCATTCCAACACGGTTAATAAACCCACACAGTAAAATGACATCATTGAAGTGGCATGCAAGTGAGTGATAGAAAACCGACTGTGCAAATGTCACCATTCTGATTGGTTGTGTTCGGGGTGCTCTGTGCCGCCCCCAGAAAGATGCTGTCCTGGACATCTGGCCATGTTGCCCATCCCTAAATCCAGTGGCAAGTGCAGTGGCAACAAAAACCCAAACCGTGGAACACGTCTGAACAAGGGCGAATAAAGTTATGTCCACTTATCTGTTTGCTTTTGAAAAAACTCATAGACCTATATATAATTTTTTGTAATCAAGGTATACTTTTTGCTTTTAGGAATAAAGTTTTATCGGTTTGCATTAAATTATGTGTAGGAAGTTTTATGATCGTTTGTCACTATATTCTTAAAAATGCCCCAAAAGTTGCCTGGATTCTGCTGTCCATGGAAGAGATGACTTGTTTCAAAATGAGATTTTAAAAGTGCTGTTAAACGATTTTTAAAAATTGTGATTAATCGCATACACAGGCAAGGGGGGCACCGGCAGAGGTGCCCCCCTGAACTAGTAAAAAGAGGTAAAATAAGTAAGTGGGCCTGCAAAATTTATTGTGGGAACCACTCCCCCCCATAGGCAAAATTTATTGCTCTCCAAAAGTTAATACCTCCACCCCCTCCCACCGAATTATAATCTCAGTCCAGCTCTTACGTTGCTACTATAGGCCTATAACTTGTCCTTAGAAGGCTGGAAGGGCAGCCTATCAATTTTGCCACTGGAAAAAAGTATTTTCATGGAGACTCATAAGTTGCATTTGACAAATGCCGACAGTTGACACCTAGTTAACATGACGTATATAGGCCTAAATATATTCTTTAGCTTGTTGTCTGGGGGTTGGGTACCGAAAGGTCCCAGGAATGTTATTTGGTTGCATTTTGAAATTCTCCTTCTGATAGGCCTGTGCTTCTTACCTTTTTAATATCTGTTTGCATGTGTCTCATTTATATAAAATTTGCAAAGACCTTTGCTGTTTTGGATTTCCATAGCAGGGTGGCCTAAATGCCAATCATACAGTCAGAAAAAAGGGTCAAAAAATTGTACCTTTGCTTGTCACTGGGGCTGTACCCTTGTAATTGTACCTTTTAAGGTACAGAAATGGACTCTGACGCACATCCCAAAGGTACAAACAGCATTAATGTAAGTCCATTCCTGTACCTTAAAAGGTACAATTACCTACAGCTAAGGGTACAATTGTCAGACCCTTGAGGGTATCTCCTCAGTGACAAGCAAAAGTACACATTTGTTTTCCTGAGTGTAGGCGTGTTGTCTGTGTGGAAGTACAGTTAATTTTTTAATACTGATGTGACTTAAAAATCATTGGACTCTTTAATGCTACAACTTCTTTTGTCTGCTCGAGTTATTGTCCTTGTGAAATTAATTCATAAAAAACTTCTCAAGGCACATTTTGGCAACGACTTTCCGACAGTGAGTGTTATAATATGATTTATCATATAGCTGTATAATGTAGATCCCCAGTCCTTTGGGTCATTACACAGACAAACCGATTCCTGTGTCCTGAAAAGATTGTAGTTTCCTGAAGCTATGATCGCTGTCAACACAGTCGCACCTGTAACATTTTTCTGAGCATTTCAGCAGTGAGATACGATGCCAGCCGGTCATAGCAGGTGATTCATTTCTTTCTTTTTCTACGCATTACTGTGCTGCTGCCCTGTGACAGACTGACTATTTATTTCTTGCCTTGCTCATTTAACAGAATTCCATATAGCTTGTCTTACAGCAGCCTTCTTTGTAAAACACTACTGAGGACATTTGTTTCCAGCAAGAATACCACCTTCACGATGTGTGTGTGCAGTTTGCAATCTGTCCCTTATCGCATGCATTTCCTCCCGCAGATCCAAGAAATGAGGTTGGGCATCTAAATTACCCATAGAATATGACTATGCCAGTGTGTGCCCTGCCATGAGCAGAAATCCCATCTAGGGAGTACTTTTATCCTATGCTGCCTGAAATAGGCTCCAGCCCCCTAAGCGGCCCTCCAGGACTGGAGTTTGACACTCCTGATGAGGGCTATTAAAAGCCTGATATCCACGCTAACGATAAACTGTACACAATTAGTGTGCTTTAAAATGAATCGATAAGAAACGTAATGCTCCAAGCATCGGCCTCTTTTAGATACTCGGCTCTTTAGTAGGCTATTCATTACGTCCGGGTGCACGATCCTCTTTTCATATCAATACGCCGAATCCAAAATAGAAAAAAATATTGAATTACAAATAATGTCGTTTGCCAGTAAGAGACTCGGCATACAAAAATACTACACTCATATTATCGAAATGCAAAGCATGCCTAATATATGTTGATCGCGTCGGCGTGTGCTCATTTCCTTTGCTACAGATCGAATGAGGAATGAGATATTCACCGCTTGCAAGCACAGGTTTGACCTGACATCCACGCCTATCGTCACCATGCCTCTCCCAATAGATGATCGCGGCGTCTGGTCGGAGGCTCCGCTGACGGTTGGATGCTTAGCCTGCCCGTTAAAGCTTCTCCTAGTTCGGTTGCCCGTCAGCGTGATGATGCTGCTGATGGGAGAGAAGGTGGAAGCCAGGGAAAGATAGATGCTACGATCGGATCGAGGCTACCGATGGTGGCACATTATTCGATTTTTTTTTCCCACTGAAGACATCCTTTATAAAGGATACTTTTACATAAAAAACCATAAGGAACAAAACGAGGATATGGACGGACGTTAGTGCAATCAATGACATTTCGGTGGATTTGTGAAATATCCAGCACATTGTCGCCACATAACGTTCTGCACCAGTTTTTTTTGTTTTTGCTGTTGTGAGTAAATCAAGGGTTGTGCTTTATATATGCTGGGAAAAGCACGGCACGCACGGTTTCTTAAATGGAAATTTAAATGCAAAATCACTGGAATTAACTGAATTTCGCCAGCGAAATCACGGCACTGATGCACCTCCAAAGCGCACTCCACCTGGGAGTTCGACGGAGATTTCTATCCTGTTTGCACTTTTAGGTGTTACTTTTCTCTCGAGTTATATTAAGAAGGCTGCATAAAAGTGACAAAATGGTTTTGTTTCGGCCGATTTTTTTGTTCTAAATTTACCGAGTAATCAAAATAAATAAAAACCCAACTCGTCGCGTGTATGTAATTTTACCGAATCGGTTATTTATTCGTTAATTAGTTATTGGAGTGGAAATGTACTTAAGGTGATCTATGGATCACACGTTAAGAGTATGTTTAATCAAGTCAGGCTAGTAAAAAATGAAAGTTTTGTATCAGCCCTAACGTTGAGGCTGCCGTGAGAATCGATGACTGATCCGTTGGGAATAATAAGCAAAATGTCGGACATTAATTATTTAAAAAGAAGCACGCAGAATAAAATCTGATGGAAAAAGTTAACTTGACCATAAAAAGTATCAAAAAGGACACGTGCAACAGGGCTACAATAAGATCAATAGCTGACAGCTTATTTTTCCTTTGTGAAAAAAACAGCTTCTCTTTCTGTGTAATGTTTTCACTTTTTTCTGTAACGTCATCAACAGGAAAAATACGAAAACTATTTTAGGCCAAGATCTGTTAATATCGGAAGCGTAAAATTTTACGGATCATGTGCTTTTATCTGATGATGCTATCAAAATAAAATTAAAGTAGATAGCAGTGGAGCAAGGAATCAGTGAGGAGTTACCCATATATTTTCTATTTACAGTAGTTGTCTTACAGGAAGATAAACTATTACTTTAAATGGAGATGCTTTGCGCATTTAGTTTAAATGCGATATTTTTCTGAATGAAATACACAAGCCTGACTCTTCGCATATGCACCGGTCGTTCAAGGTGAACTGTAGCTTGGTTCGTGAAGGCGTTGTTTTTGGCGGCCGTCCGTTTTTCAGTGCAGTTTCCACCCCTGTTATCCGTCTGACACCCACCTGCATATGTTTTGAACCGGCTAAGCGGGTTATGGTTCTGCGAAGATGCTGCGCTTCCCTGTAAAGAAAATCCGGAAGCAGTTCAGACTCCTTCTCTTGTTAGTCCTGCTCACCTTTGCAGTATGGTTTACGTACCTACACATCAACCAAGGCAAAGCTATCAAAGTCCATCTAAACTACGGAAAAGGTAAGAAAACAAACGCTGCACCTAGAACTTTTTGGTAAAAAAAATGAATAAATAAGATGGTTGACGAACATATTAAGTATAATAAACATGCAAACATGATCTGTAAGTACAACAGAATTTTCAAGGTATTGCTACATAGGCCTATATATAACTCAAACATATTACAAATCATGCACCAATATAGCTATCTGAGGCAGGACACTGACCAGAGAGCAGAAAATAGATAAACAAATAATAACCCCATAATAACGTCAATGATAGCAGCTAAAGATGGACATTAAGATCTCCAGATATTGGAAGAATGAAAATTAGTAGATTGTAGGCCTATATACACGCAAGGAGTGTCTTCCATTCATAGGCAGTGGTGTAAAGAGTTACTAAGACTGAAGTAACACATTTCCAGAGAACATTTAATCTGCTGGGTCAGGATTTCCTTTTGGTGTGCAGTAAGCTTTAATTAACCTGATTAAACTGATTTATTTGCCACGGTGCCGGGGCTTTTGTTCTGGTTAAAAACAAGCAGCGAGTAAGCAGTAATTTCTGGAGCTAGACTGCGCCAGTTTGTCACCAGCACTAGGAGCCATCAGCAGCATGACTGATAAACTCCCCCAAAAATGGGATGTTCAGCGACAGTTACAAGGGGTACAAGAGAAAGCACCATATTTAAAAGCAGGCATCAGATGATTTGTATTACAGTTGTGTCATTACAGATCAATTCTCCTTTCACTGTACACTTTGGAAGATGAATATATGGAAAATAACTCCAAAATTTCTTTAACTGTTTTCTCTCTCCTTTGATATTTACTTTTTATACCTGCACCCATCCATCCATCATCCATCCATCATCCAACCGCTTATCCTGAACAGGATCATGTGATGTTATTTATGTTAACTTTGAATATCTTCTAGAGAGTTGTACTGTGAACTGAGTTTTGCAGTGGCATACAGGGGTGGAGCGCTTACTCCATGAGGAGATTGTTCGAGGAAAGCAAACAGTGTTTGAAGTTGGCAGGGAAGCAAGTAGGATGGGCTCAATGGACATAGGAGACTTCAGCAGATGCACATAATATAATATAATATAATATAATATAATAATGTGTCAATGTGTCACAAGAAGATCATCCCCCCTATTGGTCTCCTCTTTTTGTGGTAAAATGAATCACCCATTTAACCCCATCAAGCCGCTGAAATGTTGTGTGAGTGGCGGCTTATCGCTCCCTCTCTCACACCAGTAAGCAGCTCTGTAGCCTCACACATCCAGGGATGGGGGTCTGATTCCTACCTCCTTTGTGCATGTGGATGTTGTATGTTGTCAGCATGTATGTGTAAGTTTACTCGGGGTACTACGGTGTGCTGGTGTCCAATATAGTGTTCCTGACTGGGTCAGGAGATGGATCACTTTATGTGTGAAGAGTTCTGCTTAGAGAGCTGCATGGCCATGATAGGTATCGCCATCCCCATTTGTCGTTGTGAACATCTAAACTGTCCCCACCCCATCCCTGCATGTAACAGAACCGCCCCCACCACATCCCCATGATCACCAACACAACAACAGTACATAGTAAAATAAAACATATTTACCTTTAAATATCTTAATTAATAAAGGTTCCATAGAATGAAAATTGGACTTTACCTCGGTATAGTTGAAAAAGGAGAGTTTGGTATATGGAAGTAACATACCGTGAATCTCAAACACTGTTGTTCCCTCTTTCAAATATACAGTGGTACCTCGGTTCTCGAACTTAATCCGTTCCGGACTCCGGATCGAATCCTAAAAAGTTCGAGTTCTGATCGAATTTTTTTCCATAAGAAATAATGGAAAACCAATTAATTGGTTCCCGGCCCCCTAAAATTACACCTATGTGTGTGTGTGTGTGTGTGTGTGTGTGTGTATACACTCACCTAAAGGATTATTAGGAACACCTGTTCAATTTCTCATTAATGCAATTATCTAGCTATAACTATTTCAACAGTGTGGTCCTGATCAAGACAATCTCCTGAACTCCAAACTGAATGTCAGAATGGGAAAGAAAGGTGATTTAAGCAATTTTGAGCGTGGCATGGTTGTTGGTGCCAGACGGGCCGGTCTGAGTATTTCACAATCTGCTCAGTTACTGGGATTTTCACGCACAACCATTTCTAGGGTTTACAAAGAATGGTGTGCAAAGGGAAAAACATCCAGTATGCGGCAGTCCTGTGGGCGAAAATGCCTTGTTGATGCTAGAGGTCAGAGGAGAATGGGCCGACTGATTCAAGCTGATAGAAGAGCAACTTTGACTGAAATAACCACTCATTACAACCGAGGTATGCAGCAAAGCATTTGTGAAGCCACAACACGCACAACCTTGAGGCGGATGGGCTACAACAGCAGAAGACCCCACCGGGTACCACTCATCTCCACTACAAATAGGAAAAAGAGGCTACAATTTGCACGAGCTCACCAAAATTGGACAGTTGAAGACTGGAAAAATGTTGCCTGGTCTGATGAGTCTCGATTTCTGTTGAGACATTCAAATGGTAGAGTCAGAATTTGGCGTAAACAGAATGAGAACATGGATCCATCATGCCTTGTTACCACTGTGCAGGCTGGTGGTGGTGGTGTAATGGTGTGGGGGATGTTTTCTTGGCACACTTTAGGCCCCTTAGTGCCAATTGGGCATCGTTTAAATGCCACGGCCTACCTGAGCATTGTTTCTGACCATGTCCATCCCTTTATGACCACCATGTACCCATCCTCTGATGATTACTTCCAGCAGGATAATGCACCATGTCACAAAGCTCGAATCATTTCAAATTGGTTTCTTGAACATGACAATGAGTTCACTGTACTACAATGGCCCCCACAGTCACCAGATCTCAACCCAATAGAGCATCTTTGGGATGTGGTGGAACGGGAGCTTCGTGCCCTGGATGTGCATCCCACAAATCTCCATCAACTGCAAGATGCTATCCTATCAATATGGGCCAACATTTCTAAAGAATGCTTTCAGCACCTTGTTGAATCAATGCCACGTAGAATTAAGGCAGTTCTGAAGGCGAAAGGGGGTCAAACACCGTATTAGTATGGTGTTCCTAATAATCCTTTAGGTGAGTGTATATATATATATATATATATATATATATATATATATATATATATAGCATTTAAACACAAAATGAACAGGATAAAACAAGAAGAGCATTTTTTTCTTAATGGCTTCCAAAACGATAAAGATCTTATCCCAACATTGCCCCTGTCCTGCCCCGATCGTCCGCTCCTTCCGTGTGCCACGCCTCCTCGTTAACCTCGTGTGGGGATCCCCATGTGATCAGCTGTTTCTGGTAGTTGTCATTAGTCCTCTGTATTAAGTCCGCGTTTCAGTTTGTTTCCCCATTCCGGTCATTGGGTGCGTTCAACTTGCTTACAGCGCTGGCTTAAAGCAACGCATTCTGATCCTGACGCAGTCCATTAGGGTTAGATGCATTGCGACCTCTCACCCGGCTGCACAAACTGGAACCGCCTCCGTGATGACACACCTTTGCACTTATTGGCTGAAGAGTTTAGTTACACGCATGATGTTTGTGTCCCAGGCAGTTCCGATGCGTAATCTGCTATTTCTCCCGAATATCACGTAAAGCAGTGAGAACTGATTTTCAGTTAATTTACCTGGTAAAATAAAGTTTAAATAAATGACATAATGCTCTAATAGTACACGTAAGTTAGTGGTTTATTTATTGTTAGTTACTGTAATGTTGCGCTGCTTTATTTGGTTAATCGTCCAGTCTGTGAAGAAGGCATTCAAGTAAGAATTGCATTGTAGTATGACTCATTTCCTGGCGCATACAATTTATATTAGGTCAGCGTTCACGGTTCGACTTCTGATATTCAGATCGAGTTCTAGGTCAAACTAGTTTGTTCGATTTTCAAGAAATTTGAGTTCTAGTGAGTTTGAGAACCGAGGTACCACTGTAATTCTTGAATATGTAAAAGAAGGAAATTAAGCAGATTGTATGGAAATTCCTAGACTACTATGTAACAGTCTTAACCACACCTCCAAATGTAACATATGCCAGCTCACTTTCAATCTCAATGGACCTGCGCATTCAGGCTTCAACAGTTCTGCAGCTATTGTGAAGAATGAAGCGGAGGACAACAATGAAAATGGCAGGCTGCATGCATAAGTGTGCCATTCGAGGCTATGATGGGGATGTCTGTACTTTACATATCCTACCCAAGGAGCTGAACTGTCAACAGGAATGGCTGATGTTCATCTTTAACAGTCTTATGTTTCCCAGAAGCTCCTGTTAGCAACTTAAATAACTAGTTGGAACCGTTTAGTTGCATGGTTCTAACCGTGTAAGTTGGTAATGTTGCTGTGTAGCAGGGTTAGTAGTAAACAATCTTCTGAAGTCTGTGATACTGACATTGAAAAGAACTCCATGTACTTTTGGTTAGTGTACACATATCTAATTAAAAAAAAAAAAAAACATGATAGTAGAATTCCAAATTCATTATAAACAACACATTTACAAGCCGCTCAGGGTGCTGTTTGGAATTCTTGATAAAACTTGCATGACAAAGCTAGCATTGCAAAATCATTAGCTGCGTGAGATGAAAAATAATTTCAATGTTCTTGTTACATTGCTTAAAACAAAGTTATGATTATGCTAGCGTTGTGCCTAGACTGAAGCGGGATTATTGCAGTTATGTGCAGCAAATTGTTCCAGGAAACATTCAGTGACAAAACTTAGCACTTGTAAGTGTTCATTTGCAATGTCCAAGCAACTGGCTGTTCCTCCACATCTGATTCCTCCTCTTATACAGGCTTAAACATATATGGTTGGATGCATAAACACTCCATGTTTCACCTCACCTGTACTGATCTGTGTTGGTTCTGTGTGAACCATCGCAATTCCTCACCGTACACTAGCCAATCAGAGCAGAGCTCGTGAACATATTAATGAGCCCGCCATTTAAGGGAAAACAGCTTGTTTCATTCTAGGGCCAAATTATAGGGTTCTACATGGGTCTGTAAAACCAATTCTAGAATTTTTTCAACCAGTTGATGACCCTTCTGTGTAGACACCAGAGAATAATGTGAATGTGTGTAAAATTTGTTACACATCCAAGGTATTACCACATTCCCCATCCCGATGCAGCCCTCTATGTATCACCTGTTTACATGGGTGAATTGGTGTATGAGTACCTTGCAATTGACTAGCATCCTGTAGACATGCCAACCCTACAGACTTCAACCCTACTGTTCCCTTGTGTTAATTAAACAATTCCAGAATATCTATGGATGATTCATTTTTATCATGAACATTAAATATTGATAATCTAACAGCTGTTCAGCTCTTCTGAACACATCATAGAGGGCAGCAGCTCATGTTTAACCTGTTCGGCCGGACTATGCTGCACTCGCTCTGTTTCCGCAGAAATCCAGTGAGTTAACGGAAAGCTCGTTAAACTCAGCCAGCTATTTGCGGCTGTTCTGCTGCCATATATGGTGTTTATTTAGAGCCTGTGAGTCATGCGGCTCTTACCTGGAAGTTGTAGGCAGGTGAAATCACGGGTGACTCCTTTGATTAGCTAGATCTCATAGCATCAGACTGGATTTTCTTCATTTGATCCCTGTGTCGAGCATAAGAATTTATAATAACTGAAATATGTTTGTAGGTATATTTACAGAGTTTGGTAGAGCACTTTTATATAATATATACAGTATGGGGTAACAGCCACCATTTATATTTTGAATGATGTGTATATTAGCGCATAGTACCGTATATTGTAAGTCGCTAGTTTTTGTGTTTCCTTTTTTTTTTTTGTATTGCACCTTTTCTTGCTGCATATTTTCGTCTTTTTATGTGTGTTGTTTTTGGACTTTTAAATCCGACACTGGCATCTTTATCTACATTTGGTGTGGTCTAATGAGCGCCTGTATTACAGGCCAGAGAGCAGGGCATCTGTGTGAGGATGAGGGGAACGTCAGAGGCCTGTGACAGCCAGAAGAAGTGACAGTACATCACAGCATTCTGAACAAGAAGTTTTACTTTAATATTTTGGAGATGAATCAGACACATCATAATCCCAAATTTGGTCAAAACCCTGTAAGTGACTGCATTTTCCCTAGGGGGCATTCTGTAAAAACTGGAATAATAATTATTATACTATTAAGTGGTGAACTTTGAATAACCTTTTCTTATTTGGTTTAGTGCAATGATTCTATTTCATTGCAGGGCAATGAAATGAAATGTATGGTTATGGATCATTTTATATATGGATTCTTTTTTTTATTAATGGAAAGTGTATAGGACACATTACACTTAACCTGTGAGAAAGAAATACAGTATTTATTTAAAACCACCCAATCCATAAGCATTAGTGCAGTAAAGCAAAATATTGCAGCAAAGCATTGTTTAAATATATTTGCTACATTTTATTTTGACTTGTAATTAACATCCATCCAGGCAAAAAATTAATTGAAATATGTAATAAATAGGCTTATAATAATTAAAATTTGTGCTTTGGTTTTCCTGGAGCCCAGACCATAATGACAGAGTTAACAGCAGAGAGGGAGTATATTGGCCTGCTATTGCAGAAATTCTGCAGATGTTGTTTGATGCTGTACAGTAGCACAGCTTGGCACAGTCTGGTCATGAAACAGTCTGACGAGGCAACACAGGAAGCCACAGCAGCAGGGGAAATGGCACTGAGTTACCAAATATTGAGCTGTTATGATGCAAATTGCAGAACAGTTACACACACAAACACACATTCACTGGCCACTTTATTAGGTACACCATGTTACACCTTTTGTCTTTTGAACTGCCTTAATTCTTTATGGCGTAGATTTTACAAGGTGCTTGAAACATTCCTTATACACTTTGGTCCATATTGACATGATAGCATCACTCACTTGCTGTGGATTTGTCGGCTGCGTCTTCATAATGTCAGTCTCCCATTCCACCGCATCCCATAGGAGCTTTATTGGATTGAGATCTGGTGACTGTGGAGGCTATTTGAGTACAGTGAGCTCATTGTCATGTTCAGGAAACCAGTCTGAGATGATTTGAGCTTTGTGACATGGTGCATTATCCTGCTTGAAGTAGCCATAAGACCTGGGTACATTCTGGTCATAAAGAAATGGACATCGTCAGCAACATTACTCAGGTAATTTGTGGCATTTAAACAATGCTCAATTGGCACTAAGGGGCCAAAACTGAGCCAAGACAATATCCTTTATGTGCCATTACACCACCAGCAGCCTGAATTGTTGACACAAGGCAGGATGGATTCATGCTTTTGTTGTTTACGCTAAATTTTGACCCGACCATCTGAATGTTTCAGCAGAAATCGACATGACCAGGCAATGTTTTTCCAGCCTTCCACTGTTCAGTTTTGGTGATTTCATGAGTTTGTGCCCAATGTAGCATCAGTTTCCTGTTCCTGTTGTATGTCCCTGTTGTGGGGTTTGATGCAAAGTCACTTAAATCACCTTTCTTCTGCATTATTTTATGCATTGTGCTGCTGACATATAATTGGCTGATTATATATTTGCTTCAACAAGCAGTTGAACAGGTGTACCTAAGAAAGTGGCCTCTGTGTGTGTGTGTATGTATTAGGTACATATTGAGCATTATTATTGCGCATGGAAACAACCTTTTATATGTAGCATGTGCAATAATAAGATGACTTGGTCCAAGTGTCTCCGAAACTGCTTATGGCTTATGGCAAGCTCCCGGTCAGCCATCGTGAGAGTGGTCCAAGGATCCACAATGGGGTGTCGAGCAGCCAAGACTCAAAATGCGGGAAGTGAATGAAAGCTGTCCCATGTGGTACAAACCAACAGAAAGGCAACTGTGGCAGAAATTGCAGATCATTCTAAGGATGGTCACGAGAGTGATGTGTCATGACACATTACTCACTAATGGGTTTACCTTTGCCTGTGTGAGAGATTTCTTGAGGGCTGCACGCCACTGCGTTTGTAACATCACAGGAAGGTGTCTGTGTTGCACAGCGAGGGACCATCTGTGTGTTTTCTTCCTCTCCTCTATCTCATTGCGCAGACGTAGACCTGCAGACGTAGACCTGCAGCAGAAGGCCCCTTACTTCCAGGTTGCCGCTTATAGCTTCCAGCCCCCCATGGGATTTTCACCAGCAGTAGCGTGAATTGCCCTCCGCATGCTCCTTATTTGGTGCCTGTCCAGAGCGACCAGCCTTCTGTCTCTCTGACTCATTAGCTGTGGGGTTTGCGGTCGTGCCGTTTCCGTGCCGCAAACGTCAGGGAGCCCGCGGCGCTGTGGCTCCCACTCCGCAGCCCCTTTTCAGGCAAAGCCCGCCATTTTTGGGCAACACTTACACAGAGGCTCCATGACGGCTAAATCGAATCTAAATGAATAGTATTATGTATTAGCGATATGTATCCAGCGATCTCTGTGTTCTGTATAATATAATATAGATTTAAATTAAGAGACATTTTACAGAACACAGTTGCTGATGCAGGCCAACATACTTGCAGGAAACCGTCGCCGGTTCTTGGGTTGTGTGATATGGAAATGTAAGAGCCTATAGTCTGTGCAGAATCTGCACCACACTGCGCCATGAACAGAAAAAGTTGTGTCCCCTGTGTGGAACTGAAATACATTTATTCTTTTTGCCTTTCTGAGTATATCTCCTAGGCTTTTGTCAGGAAGTGCATCAAGTGTAGTTAAATATAGCATTTTGTAACGATGTTTGTGCTTTGGCCCTTAATCCGTAAGTCTTTGAAAGGTATTTATTTGATATGCCGTTGATAGAAACGCCAAGTAAGGCCCGACTCATCATTTGAACGGCTTTAACCCTCAGAGCTCACAGCAGACATTCAGAGGAAACATGGCAGCCTTTTCAAATGCTATGTGGCACATCAGGATGCAAATTCAGCCTGCCAAGATGCTAATGAACTGAATGCTTAAAGTAAATGTACGATTTATGTAATTTTGTACCGATTGTTTTTGTTTTATCTGGACGTTACTTTTGCCACAGGGTGGGTTTTAGGTTGGGCGTATGTGTGTGTGTTTCTGGGTGTGTACTTACAACTTTGATATGTATATACACCACACCCACACACACACACACACACGCATACACACATGTACATACATATATAGCTGTTGACTCTTGCATTTTTTCATTAAGGTTAATGACTGTACATGATGTAGCCAACCTTGTAGTAAGACTGTAGCTGCTGCTATTGCACCTCATTACTAATAACGATGGCCAATAAAGGGTTTGCCGACATGGCAGATCAGTTGGGTCTCAGATGTCAAAATGCTTTCTTTTATGAAGGTGTGAGTTACCGGGGCAACATGCACTCCATGCAATCATCATCATAGAGATGACATGACGAAACAAGAGCATCCATCCATGTCCCTGATAATCTGCATGTTAGTCTTGGAAGGTCATGGGATATTTTGCAGATAAGAGGAAGCAATAAGTGGGCATGTCAGCAGCAGCACATGAGGGCAGCTAAGTGGGCATCACTGGCAGCTCACGGCGTGTGGTCGAGTCCCTTCGGGACGTCAAACTTTCCATATGGAGTTTCCTCTGGTTTCCTCCTACAGCCCAGAAACATGCAGTTGGAGAAGCTGCTGTCTTCGGTTTCTCAGTTGTGTACGACTGCGTATGTGTGTCTTGTGCTGGACCAACTTGTGCCCTGTGATTCCTGGATATGCCCCAGGATCACTACCATGCTGTGCAGGATAAGTGAGAGAAAGATGGATGGGAAAAAGTGCAGGATCAAATCCCTCATTTTGACCATAAGGAAGCACAGGGCGGTAATAATGACTCCTAATTTCACAGCCGCATTTGAAAACACTGTCAGGCAAGCTAAGGCTGATGTGCACTGTGCTGCACTGAAATAATGGCCGGCTGCAGCCTGCTGTTATGCAACCTGCTGAGCTTGACCTGCGTGTAATTGGTACGTCTCTGGAGGGGCTGAAGTGGGCCAGTGAATTAAAGCAGTGCTTCCCAATCCAGTCCTCAGGGACCCACAGGTGGGACATGTTTTTGCTCCCTCCCAACTTTCTACTAGGAGCTGGGAGGGAGCAAAAATGTGGACTGTCTGGCAGGGAGCTTGGAGGGAGCAAAAACGTGGACTGGCTGTGGGTCCCCAAGGACCCGAGGACTGTATTAGGAAACACTGAATTTAAGCACGGTTTATATCACGGGCTGTTGTAACAGAAGCCCATTAGCTGTTTATCTGTCATGTTAACTGTGAGTCAGTGGTGAGGCCATCATTGTGAATTGCCTTGCATTTCTTGGGGGAGAGTCCACACTGCATTTCATTTACATTGTAATAGGTAAAGCAATGGTTTTGTAGTACATTTCTAAATCCAAGATGGACTATCGCTACATGGCCTGTGGTTCCCTTATCATTATTTCTGCTTGTTTGAAGATGCAGTGCTCTGTAAGTAATACAGCGAGCAGATAATGCCAGCGCTGCCTCTTGTCACAGCTTTATTGAATGGACATGTAGCCTGGAAGCCCCAGGGTCTCTACTTGTTGTAATGAGTTTGATGATAAGGCACAGAATGAGAGTAAGAGATCAGAGAAACAGCTGAAAGGTGTGACTTTGGTGCCAAGGAAAGGACTGAGCTTATGGGGTCAAGTGTTTTTAAGCACTTAGTTCCTTGTTTTCAGTAACCTTTGTAGTACCTGTACTGAATTAGAATTTAGTGATCAGTGGTCATTGTTGACACACCACAACAAAATGTGTCCTCTGCATTTCACCCATATGTAACGTCGTGACATAGCAGGGGGTAACAAATTCAGTGCCCGGGGAGCAGTGCTTGGGGACAGTACCTTGCTCAGGGTACCTCAGTGGTGCCTTACTGGTCAGGGATGTGAACCTGCAATCTTTCAATTACAAGTGCACTTCCCTAACCATTAAGACACTACTGCCCACAATGGACTAGTGTGGTGGCTATTTCCTGATTCATTGCTTATCATGCTCCACCTTGATTTGCACAACGACAACATAGGCTAAATTTATTTATTTTTCCTTCCTTTAACTATGCCAGCGAAAAACCTCAAAGAGACCTTACGCACAGTACTGTAGTTAGTGTTAGGGTTATTAACACAAATATTGAGCTTGGGTTCAGAAGTGCATTTGGATCACCCACTGAACGTGTTTAAATCATATTAGCGGAAATAGCAAATTAGCAGGAAATGAGCCAGGTGTATTAATTTTCTACAAAAGTGATAGTAGGAGATTTCAGTATACTTTGAGTTCTCTTCATCCACCTCTCACTCTCTCTGCAGCTTTCTTACACAATACCCAGCAAATTTATTGTATTGTTTCTGTGCAGTTTGTTATAAATGGTTTCACATTGGAGTCAGTGCCAAATATACTCTAAGATAGTGTATTTCCAGTTGCTACTGTATAATGCACTTTACAGACTGCATGGTCCCAGAAATATTAAACCTGTTTTATTCTTGTATGCGAGGAGCACTCATTACATATATTTTTTTAGCAATCAAATTGAGAATCAGACTTAGAAACTGTGCTTTTAAAATGTAGTGTATTGTGTTGGGTTACACATCGAATCCTCTTATTGGATCCGGTGACAGACAGACTGCCTCAGGCAGGAGCCACACGCATAGATCTGTCTGGATAAAGGCCTAATGGTGTGTAGCTGATGCACTTTACCTGAGTGAGCTGAGAGACCTGCCGCAGATAAGGGGGCAGTGAGCTGAGAGACCTGCCGCACATAAAGGGGCAGTGAGCTGAGAGACCTGCCACAGATAAGGGGGCAGTGAGCTGAGAGACCTGCCGCACATAAGGGGGCAGTGAGCTGAGAGACCTGCCGCACATGAGGGGGCAGTGAGCTGAGAGACCTGCCGCACATGAGGGGGCAGTGAGCTGAGAGACCTGCCGCACATAAGGGGGCAGTGAGCTGAGAGACCTGCCGCACATAAGGGGGCAGTGAGCTGAGAGACCTGCCGCACATAAGGGGGCAGTGAGCTGAGAGACCTGCCGCAGATAAGGGGGCAGTGAGCTGAGAGACCTGCCGCACATAAGGGGGCAGTGAGCTGAGAGACCTGCCGCACATAAGGGGGCAGTGAGCTGAGAGACCTGCCGCACATAAGGGGGCAGTGAGCTGAGAGACCTGCCGCACATAAGGGGGCAGTGAGCTGAGAGACCTGCCGCAAATAAGGGGGCAGTGAGCTGAGAGACCTGCCGCACATAAAGGGGCAGTGAGCTGAGAGACCTGCCGCACATAAGGGGGCAGTGAGCTGAGAGACCTGCCACAGATAAGGGGGCAGTGAGCTGAGAGACCTGCCGCAGATAAGGGGGCAGTGAGCTGAGAGACCTGCCGCAGATAAAGGGGCAGTGAGCTGAGAGACCTGCCGCACATAAGGGGGCAGTGAGCTGAGAGACCTGCCGCACATAAGGGGGCAGTGAGCTGAGAGACCTGCCGCACATAAGGGGGCAGTGAGCTGAGAGACCTGCCGCACATAAGGGGGCAGTGAGCTGAGAGACCTGCCGCACATAAGGGGGCAGTGAGCTGAGAGACCTGCCGCACATAAGGGGGCAGTGAGCTGAGAGACCTGCCACAGATAAGGGGGCAGTGAGCTGAGAGACCTGCTGCACATAAGGGGGCAGTGAGCTGAGAGACCTGCTGCACATAAGGGGGCAGTGAGCTGAGAGACCTGCCGCAGATAAAGGGGCAGTGAGCTGAGAGACCTGCCGCACATAAGGGGGCAGTGAGCTGAGAGACCTGCCGCACATAAGGGGGCAGTGAGCTGAGAGACCTGCCGCACATAAGGGGGCAGTGAGCTGAGAGACCTGCCGCAGATAAAGGGGCAGTGAGCTGAGAGACCTGCTGCACATAAGGGGGCAGTGAGCTGAGAGACCTGCCGCAGATAAAGGGGCAGTGAGCTGAGAGACCTGCCGCAGATAAGGGGGCAGTGAGCTGAGAGACCTGCCGCAGATAAGGGGGCAGGGGCTTCACCACTCCATCAATGAGCCCCATCAGTGAAATTAGTACTTCTTATTAAATCATGCATTTTATTTGTTGAATTTTTTGTATGAGGTGAGATTCATCCATTAGCTCCAGAGCCCATTATCCAGGGCAGAGTCACACTGAGCCAAGGGTCTATCCCAAACACACAGAGCACAAGCAGGGAACCCACACACACAGGCACACGGAGCACAAGCAGGGAACCCACACACACAGGCACACGGAGCACAAGCAGGGAACCCACACACACAGGCACACGGAGCACAAGCAGGGAACCCACACACACAGGCACACGGAGCACAAGCAGGGAACCCACACACACAGGCACACGGAGCACAAGCAGGGAACCCACACACACAGGCACATGGAGCACAAGCAGGGAACCCACACACACAGGCACACGGAGCACAAGCAGGGAACCCACACACACAGGCACACACACATTTGTATTCATATCTTTGTCAGGGTTGTCCTATGACTGTCCCAAGGGGGATGGGGCAATGTTACATTTTGCACTTTTCAATATAAATTAAGAGTATCTGGGGAGAAGCAGCAAAGCTGCTCTTCAGACCTTATTCTTTATGTCTTTGATGCTGTCTGCTGTCCGATAATAAATAGGAAAATGTGTAAAATTTAATTAACGTAATTCAGTGTCACAGTATGGTAAGGCAACTTTAAATATAGTTCATGTGAAATTGACAAATTGTTTTTTAAAGCATGCTGTGTGACGTTTTCATGAAATCCCCCATGAATATTGAAGTTAAATAAAAATATATTTGGGCTAGCTAATAAATTTTTATTGTCTTAAATTAAGGAAACAGGATATGTTTAAGTTAACCATGCCTAATCCATCGTGCCTCCATCACTGATGTTCATTGAAAAACTACTGTATGGTTTTTTTAGCCTTAAATGTCAGTTTTCCATAACCAGCACTAGATTTCTTTTTTCATTGTTGTACAATAAACATCCAGATAAAAGGTTCGCCGGGAGGAAACAGAAAGTGTTGGATGTGTCAGCGATGTCTCTGAATGCTTTGTTCATAAATTTGTTAATTGTCATCTTAGAGTTCCCATTCGGACGAGTGTGGTGCTGAGGTTTCACCCGCCGCATGGCTGCACTCAGGTTCTCATCCCTGAGGTGGTTTGCCGTGACGTGGGTGCGGCAAGGCGCTGTAATCAGTGCATCTCCTTACCTCTCTCTCTTAGAGCCTGTAAATGCTACAGCTTTGTATATGATTTAATATGATGTAAGAATGAAAAACAGACTTGGGTATATCAGAAGTATAATTATTTTCCTTTTGTATTTATAATCCAGTAAAAATGAGATTTATTCTATTCTGGGTAATAATGTCTTTTATTCTATTTTATATACGTTCCATATATATTACGGTCCATACATGAAGAATGTGTTTTCTTCCAGCAGTCCACACACATGGCCTGCAATTGGCTGGAATCTCGCCCAGGATGTCCTTGCTTTGCACACAGTGCTTTCTGGGTGCTTCTGCCTCACCATGACCCTGTACTGGATTGGTGTTTATGGAGGATAAAAGGGTGGATGGGTGGATATTTTCATTATACATTTGCAGACCACATTGTATTATGGTCGTATTATATAGCATTTCTGACATAAGGATTTAAGTAGAGTTTCACTCATACTTTTTCGCAGTAAGTTCTTTTTCTCTGGAAGCTCCTGCCACGCTTTCATATCATTTTGGACAAAAGTTTCTGCCAAAAAAATGTAAACGCATTACTGATATGATTAAAAGTACATTTAAATGTGGAAAGACAGATCTCTCTGTCTTGCTGGGCTCTCATACTTATCAGTCACCCTACAGCTTAAGGCACTCCACTATATATTAGTCCAGTTGGTTCCCTGGAAGTTTTGGGCATCTGAAGTTCACCCTCATATACTTCACAGATATTTTAAATGATATTTTTAGGCTGATTTTTTGAATGCATTGAGTGTGAGTGCATGAAGTGCAGGATCACTCTCGGTGTTCTGCCTGAACCCCTGGCAGGTTTTTTGAAGGTGCCTCTGCCCTTGGGCACTGTCTCACAATGTCGGCTTTCTGTGAGTGTCATGGCAAGAGCAGCCTCAGCTGCCCCAGTACCTGGATGGTACTGGGTGCTGGGCAGGGATTCTGTGGCATATGGCTGAGTGATTCCTAGGAACAGACAGTGAACAGGCAGGCTGGCTCACTCTGAGTCTTGGGCAGGGAACAGAGCATTATGGGTAGATATGTGTGAGAGCAGTTAGTTGCTCGCAAGCACACTGCTGCAGACCCTGGTCGCAAAGGCTGAAATAGTCACAGGTCGTCTGCTGCACCTGACGCAGAATCATGAGCGTAGTGTGGACTGTAGGCCTTAGTCTCCAGCTAAATGACCATGCAATTGCAGGATTCCTTGGCACAATTTCTCGATTGCTAAATCCAGGTCACTAAATCCAGCTCCCCCCCCCCCCCCAGACTTGGAGTGGAGCCGCTGGGGGCCGAGACGCAGATGCTTTTTGCTCTCCGGCGAACGCGCCAGCAGCCACGGGGGAGGGGGGCTCCCAGAGTGGCTCCTTCGGGCCTCCTGGGGGCTACTCGGCCTCCCCCTCGGCTCGAGTCCAGACGGAGAGAATGGAGTACAGTCTTTGCTGCCACTGCACTGTGGAAGGAGCCTCTATTTCCCTCTATTCCCTGTATTTCAGTGTGGGTGGGGGGTGCGGGGGGGGGGGGGGGGAGTCTTAAAGGCTCCCTTTCAGTCCCTTTAAAACTCACTTACTTTGATGGACAGAGACCGCAACCATTCTCCCACTATAAATAAACATAATAGAACTGCTACTACAACTCACGTTAATAGCATTATACGTCAGCATAATTAATTGCTCACCAGGTAATAACATACATATATTTTTCTCATACTTCCTGTCTCCTGTAAATATGAGGGAAGGTCTGCAACAAGGTCTTGTCATGCAGGCTCTTCTGAATGCGAGCTCAGTCTTGGTTGGCAGATGTGTGGGTAGGAAAGTGAACTGAAAGAAAACCGGATCGTATACAGAAAACGGGGTTTTAAATTACAGGTTACGAGCGGTACTGACTGACGGGGGCCTTTGAAATGTGGACCATTCAAGCTCACACACACTGAAGTGCATTAGCATTAGAGCGACAGCTTTAAGATCCCTCAGCAAATACTTAGAAAATGACGATGAATCTATCCTAACTTTTATTAACCAAAGGAATTGAGAAAGGATGAACCATGGGTGTGTGCTGCCACTGTTTCTGCTTTTAAAAATGACCCTGTTTCAATTAACAGGTGATCTCCAAAACTGTGCGTTGATTTTGTGCCAGTGTTGGTTTTATTCCTGCAGATTTCTTTTTAATGCAGCTATGGAGGGAGCTGCTTTATGCACATTATGAGCACAGAGCAGTCTTTGTTCTCTGAAGGATGTATAGCTCTCTGTAAATATGCACAGTGGGCCACTCTTTTCAAGCATGACTTACACAGTGTGCAAATTATCATTCCTCTGATCTGGGATCTGCTATATAAAGGTATTTCTGATTCTGGTGATACGTATACTGTCTTTTATTGTTACATTTACTTCAAAGCCACCAGATAAAAGTTTATTTCTTCTGTAGTTTGACAAAGAGATACTATGATATGAATTTTTATGTGCCAGCTCAGTCAGATTGCTACTGTAATGTTGGATCGCATCTTTCTTGCCATGGATGACATCAAATTGGAGCCAAGGCATTTCTTCATTTTTAAGGACAGTATATGTTAAATGTTAATCATGTTGTTTTGTGCAATGGACAGTGACAGCTGTAAAAACAAAGGGAATAATATGTCAGCCATGCTGTGCTGTGCTGTGTGATAATCTTACTGACTCTGGTCATGAAGAAGCCATTTGCCTCCACGCTCTGGGCTTGTTTAAGCCACACTGGGCTGGGCTGGTCAGTTTTTTTCCTGAACTGCTTGGATCATATATCAAGTTCTGCATATTCTGCTTAGTTTCTGGTCCTTAAAACCTCTGTGAGAATTTGCCTCTGGATGTGTATTCTAATGAATAATGATTTCTGCTGTATGCCGGGTTCACATGAATACGTGTCATGCCTCTGGTGTGCAGGCAGCAGAAAGTAACCAAAGCCACCGCTTACAGTAAATGTTGCCTGTAGTCCTTGTTTTCATTGTTGATTCTTGGTGATAAATTTTTTTATTATGCTTCAGCTTTATTGTCGGTGTCTACAACCCATTAGCCAGCATTGCGCAGCTGCATCACTCTGTTAACATGAGTGTCGTGATTCTTGACATGACAGCCTTATTTTGGTGGCCATTTTGTAGCAGTTCTCTGCTGCGACTTCACTGATCTTTTTAATCTTTTATAAATTTCACTTTTATTAGCTTGTTTTGTTTTCAAAGAACCTCATGAGGCCTTCAGCTCACGAACGACGTGACCAAAGCAGGTGAAAGGAGCCCCAGTGCGAATTCGGATGTTGACACAAGTGGTCAAATGGGTTTCACAGATGGCGGCTACGCATATAAACCCTCATCGCACTTTGCAAATTGAATCAAGGGCGAGTTATGCCCAGTTACATCCCCAGTCTGGAGACAGCCCTCTGTTATCATTACTGACTGAGTCCCCTTAACCTGATGACTGTATCTTGAATATTTCATTGAGGTCATTTTGCATGCATGTGATGGTACAGTGCGGAGGGCCCCCATGTTGGAGAATTTGCAGATTCTCTCTAACCACATATCTGTGCTACCCAATAACATTATTCGTTTTTCCTTTAAAGTTACAATATTTAAGCTGTCTGGGCCTGCCCATATCTCTGCTGCTGTCGTGTAACACAAAGCTCTCCAACGATATTTACGTAGGTACAGTATCACAGTTGCCGTCTCCTAGTTGTGTGGGTCTGACTCTTGCCTTTGCTGTATGTCTGAGGAACTTCACGCTTTCTGAAGTCCACAAATATGCCCTTAGGCCGATCTCTCCCCTGTGTATAATATGCTAGGCACAGACATCCTGCCCTGTGTTTCCTGGGGGTGTCTGCCAAAGACCCTGTGTTAGATAAGGGGCTGATTCTCTCCCATGCAGCTCTGTTAAATGTACAAGTAAATAAGACAATTTCCATTGTTGTATGGCTGCAACAAGGCTGGTGAAGCCGCATCATTTCCCATTTCATTCTCCCTTCATTTTTTGGGGCTTTTTATATGCCACAAATTGATCATCAGCCACGTGCTTCCAACATTCAGAGCGTGATTTTGAAGGCCCTTGTAATGTGCAAAATGACATATGAGGGGTCATGAAATTTGCCTTTCTCTGGGTCGTGTTTGAGGATGGATTTTTTTGGATTGGGTTTTCCTGCAGGAATATTTATGCTCTAGCCATGATAACCCGTGAAGTGTTATTCAACCTGCTGTTGGCATTTTATAACCAAACATTCAGCTTTAGTGGATATTTGGAGTATATTTTAAAAAATGAAGCTGACTGAACTCATATCTGTCTTATCCATCTTGGTTTATTTATTTATTTATTGTTCTTTTTCACAGTTCTTCCATCTGTCAAGCTCTGAGCAACCTATCTGCTGGGGATCTCTAATGCAATATCCTTCTAAGCTAGAAACACAAATATCCTTTCAAAAATGTGAGGCATTTGTAAAACAAAATGTCCTCTAATCCATCTGCAAGCCTGTCAGGACCAGATGCATTCATCTGGACCCTCATCTCTTCCAGGATAATGGCCCCTTTCGCTGTCTCTCTCTTATTGGTATCACTAGCAGTCGAAGGTTCCTCAGCACCTCGCCACCTGTGTCTATGTCGCCTCCTCCAAACAGTTTTGTTTTTCTAGAGGTGCTCCATGATTCATCCAAGGCCGTGGTCAAATTCAGGCTCGATGACGTTAATTGGTATGAATTAATTATAAATCTATGTCTATGAATCGTAGGAATAAAAAAATTACAATCTGCATAATACAGGACATTATCATGGAGTTTAAAAAGCTGTGAATGGATAAAATATATAATATAAAGTATGTAGTTATCAAGCCCAACAGTGAATTTTTGAGAACTATTGATATAGGATTGAAGATTTAGCAAACATGGCTGGCAGAAATTGTGCTCTTTACTCCACAATAAAGAATATAACTGCACAGCCATTTTTTTTTTACTTTTTGTTTAGGCTAGTATTCTAAAAACTTTCAGAATCGTATTTCATAAACTTCCCTTTTGCCTAAACCCTATTCCCTGCGTGAGGCGGCTCCCACCTGCGGGGGCGGGGCTCTGGGTTTCAGCCCTTGCTCTGTATGAGTTTGCAGACTCTCCCTGTGTTACTCCAATTTCCCCCTGCAGTCTAGACACATGCAGTTAGTCAAACTGGTGCCTCTGTATTGTGATTGTGTATGCCCATAGTGTGTGATTGTGCATGCCCCATAGTGTGTGATTGTGCATGCCCATAGTGTGTGATTGTGTATGCCCCATAGTGTGTGATTGTGCATGCCCATAGTGTGTGATTGTGCATGCCCCATAGTGTGTGATTGTGTATGCCATAGTGTGTGATTGTGTATGCCATAGTGTGCGATTGTGCGTGCCCATAGTGTGTGATTGTGCATGCCCCATAGTGTGTGATTGTGTATGCCATAGTGTGCGATTGTGCATGCCCATAGTGTGTGATTGTGCATGCCCATAGTGTGTGATTGTGTATGTCCCATAGTGTGTGATTGTGCATGCCCATAGTGTGTGATTGTTCATGCCCCATAGTGTGTGATTGTGTATGCCATAGTGTGTGATTGTGTATGCCATAGTGTGTGATTGTGTATGCCATAGTGTGCGATTGTGCATGCCCATAGTGTGTGATTGTGTATGCCCCATAGTGTGTGATTGTGTATGCCATAGTGTGTGATTGTGTATGCCATAGTGTGCGATTGTGCATGCCCATAGTGTGTGATTGTGCATGCCCCATAGTGTGTGATTGTGCATGCCCATAGTGTGTGATTGTGCATGCCCATAGTGTGTGATTGTGCATGCCCATTGTGTGTGATTGTGTATGCCCATTGTGTGTGATTGTGTATGCCATAGTGTGCGATTGTGCATGCCCATAGTGTGTGATTGTGCATGCCCATAGTGTGTGATTGTGCATGCCCATAGTGTGTGATTGTGCATGCCCATTGTGTGTGATTGTGTATGCCCATTGTGTGTGATTGTGTATGCCATAGTGTGCGATTGTGCATGCCCATAGTGTGTGATTGTGCATGCCCATAGTGTGTGATTGTGCATGCCCATAGTGTGTGATTGTGCATGCCCATAGTGTGTGATTGTGCATGCCCATTGTGTGTGATTGTGGATGCCCATTGTGTGTGATTGTGTATGCCATAGTGTGCGATTGTGCATGCCCATAGTGTGTGATTGTGCATGCCCATAGTGTGTGATTGTGCATGCCCATAGTGTGTGATTGTGCATGCCCATTGTGTGTGATTGTGTATGCCCATTGTGTGTGATTGTGTATGCCCATAGTGTGAGATTGTCTGTGCATGCGTGTGCCACTCCTCAGATGGGCTGGCATCTTGTCCCCTGCGTTCTCCTTTACTGTATAAGCGGCTGGATGATGAATGGATTATTCTAAATGATTAATGGAGCAGGCCAACAGTAAACAACAATAGTAACAGTAAACCAGACCAATAGCCAAATAATCTTTATGATTGTCTTCCTGTGTTTACAGTCTCATTCTCATGGCGAATCATAATTTTCATATTTTTTGCCTTCGGAACTGTAGGGAAAATAGAGCATGAGGCTTGTCCATTTGTGTCTGATGTACCCATCATCCCTCAGATGCGGAGAAGCAGGCAGGAGGGACAGACACCAGCCACCGGAAGAGCTCGCACTCGGCTGCCGGTCACCACAAGAGCGACGATGCCAGTGACAGCCGTGAAGTTGAGCCCGCGGTGAGTATCACACAGAAACCCCACAGCCTCAGACCACGGCGTTGCAGCAAGAACATTCTCTCCCCAACATTTTGTTGCTGTGCTGGGATTTGGATTGCAGAAAACTTCAAACAGAAGTGAATAAATGGTGGTTTTGTTGTCATAAGCATGTGATTGTTTAATCTTCTCACTGGTATAACTTGTACTAAATTCATTCTGAAGTGTATTTTATAATCTGCTAAATGAAAACAGCTGATCAATCATAAGGAAGTTAAACAGAAGAGCCAAGTAGCAATCACTTTATTAGTATGTATTTATTTACTGGATAATTGACAAGAAGATGGATGGATGGATAAATGGATGGATGGATGGTGATACTTGTCAGTTGGCTCCCAACTGCCAAAGGGTATATTGTCCACTAAAGTAATTTATGCATTTGCAATTTTTGTTTCATGTTAATCTGAAGATTTCCCTTTTTTCTGAATTGTTTTGCCAGAGTCCTGACCAAATCTTTTCTGTTTAATACTGAAGTGATGCACTTTATAAGGGAAGTCATGTGACCAAAGTGGATCAGGAGAAATGAACAGTTCATTAAAGGAATGAGAAACACCCATTTAATTTTAAAATGGAGTAATCAATTAGTTGTATAATACCATAAGTCCCCAAGTTATGGGGGGCAGGTTCAGGTGGCTGTGTCCCAAACTTCACTGTGTTTAACTAGCAGCGTTTTGGCAAATTAAATACCACCTCGCAGGATTTAAAAACATGAATCACGGTCGGTTTTATTCCCTTTATTTATAGCTGAAAGATAAAGGGCTTTAAGGTTCCGCATGAACCACAGAGGATGTGCAGGACCGGGGTTAGCACCAGTCGGGCAGGGGTCCATGCAGCACGTGACATGAATAATAATCACGTATCAGCGCCCGTGGCCCCCAGCTGAGAGCGATGGGTCCCACTGACTTCCTCTGCCTTTGCGAAGCGCAGAACAGCCGCAGAGGGTTTGGCCTCTGTACCTGTGATTGGAAGGTCGCTGATTTGGATCCCGTACTTGGCAGCATAATCACATGACCGTTGGGCCTATGCATGCACAAGGCCCCTAGCCTCCAGAAAAATGCTCTGAGGGGGCCAGATAAATAGCTGACCCTGTGCT